>NW_027206446.1:4039439-4124439 GCF_024711535.1 Dipodomys merriami | reverse complement strand
CGAGGATCCCACCCCCACCCCTCACTCTCCACCCGAGCAGAGAGGCTCCATCCCGCAAAAGTCGCTCGGCATCAGCAGAGTGACAAAAGGACCTGCGGCAGACCACCCGGCCCGCCGGATCGCGATCGCAACGATCCAGCACTCTCCACCCGAGCAGAGAGGTTCCATCCCGCCAAAGCGGCTCGGCGCGACAAAGGGTCCTGTCTGCAGACCACCCGCCCGCCCGATCACGATCGCAACAACCCGGCGGGGTCACTTGGGCCCCAGAGGTACCGAGAAGAAGCTGCCTGAGCGTGGACACTCTTGACCCAACAGCTTCGACAGAGGCAGAGACAGAAAAGAATCACATAGAGCCACCACCGCCCAACCCAGCCCGGATTGCAACAACAACTGACGACCTACACCACACAGAAACAACCAGCTCCAGGGTGAGTACCCCACAGGGGAAGTGTATCCCTCAAGGGAGACCAGAGCTGGAGGGAATCCCCAGACCCTGACCTAGACTCCCTACCCCAGCACCCGGACCACAGGACCCACTAAAACTGGGAACTGTTTGAGAGCTCCACCAGCCCGTGGAGCACACTCAGCTGGCCAGGCTAGAGCAAGAGCACCCCTGGAAGGGAGCTTAAATGCCCAAGCCAGGAACAGCGCCCCTGGGTCAAGACTACCAACAGTAGAAGAAATTTGAACTGTGTCCCCCAGGCTGTATAACCTAGGGGGTATACACATCAGCACAGGCCTAACAAGCGCGCTCCAGGCTGGGGCCGGAACCAAGCCCGGGGATCCGGCACCTGAACAACACAACCAACTCCTCCCAATTGAAGTAAAAAGCTGAGCATACGCCTCAACAGAGGGGAGAAAACCAGGAAACAACACTCCCCCGGGAAGCACGCCTGTGACAACAAAAGACCTGGAGGCCCAGGACAAGAGAAGCCCAAACCCCACCAAAACTCCACCCATATACCCTAGACTGGGAATTGGGCAACACAGGCTGCCAGCACCTGATAGTAAGCAGGAGCTCAGACTGTTAAGGCGGCTCAGCAATAGAGTGATAGTCTTGGATGTATGAGGCCCTGGATCTGATTCCTCAGCATCACAAAAGCAAAAAGGGTCAGAAGTGGTGCTGTGGCTCAAACGGTAGGGTGCCAGCCTTGAGCTGAAAAGCTGAGGGACAGCACCCAAACCTAGAGTTCAAGCCCACAACCAGCCCAAAACAAATAAACAAAAACACATCAGGAGCCCATAGCAGACTCCAGCATTTGGGAGAGTGCATCCAGAGCATCTGTTCTTCACAAGAGCACCCGTAGGAGCAAACACAAGCAGTCTAGGCTGCTCAACCCTTCCAAAGGCGGGAACTGTCAGCAATCTACAGCAGAGAGCTGAGAATCCTAAGTAAGTCAGAATAGCAGCTGGAAATAGGCTCCCAACAGAACCCAGATCAGGCACAGACTCTCTCTACCAATACAGAATCAGCAACCAAGCAAAGACAGACACACCAAAACAAAATTGAAGAGCAGTCTCCTGAACCTCCATGCGAAAATCACAGAGAAAAATCACAAGGTTTACTACCACCCAGGACAGCAAGCTCACCTCAAAAGCCAGCAGCCACACAGGGGAGAGCCCCAGTGGGAGCAAAGCAGGAATGGAAGACAAAGGCTACTTCCAAGGGTTGCTGGAGGCAATGACTCAAGAAATAAAGCGAGAAATTTATCAGAAATTGAAAGAGCACAAGGATGAACTATCCAAAGAGATACAGGGTATCAAACAAGAGATGCATGCAAAAATAGAAGCTGCACAAACCTCAATAAGAAGTGAGATAAACGCCAAATTAGAGGTAATGCATACCTCATTGAGAGGTGAGATCAGTACTCTGAGAACCAACATTGAATCCATAAAGGGATCCATTTCCTCCATGCAAACCACAATAGAAGCCACTGTCAACAGAGTGAATGAAATGGAAGGTCGAGTGTCAGATACAGAAGACAGAATACACCAACTGGACCAAAAAGTGACAGATATGGAAAAATTACTCAAATTAAACCAAAGGGATATTCAAGAGCAAGCAGATAATGCTAAAAAATTTAACCTTCGCATAATTGGAGTGGACGAAGGTGAGGAATTCCAGAGCAAGGGAATGCAACACCTATTTAACAAGATAATCAATGAAAATTTTCCCCACCTCAAAAACGACCATCTTAACTACATCACAAAAGCTTATCGAACACCCAACAAGCAAGACCCCAGGAGAAACACTTCTAGACACATTATAGTAAAAATGATAGATCTGAATAATAAGGAAACAATCCTGCATGCAGCAAAAATGAAGAAGGAGCTATACTACAATGGGAAAAAAATAAGAATTACTGCAGATCTCTCCACACAAACAATGAATGCAAGAAAAGCCTGGGAAAGCACCATACGAGCCCTGAGAGCCAATAACTGCCAACCCAGACTGATCTACCCGGCAAAGCTAGCATTCACATTTGATGGAGAACTGAAAACTTTTAATAGCAAAGAAAAACTAAATGAATACATAAACATTAAGCCAGCATTACAAAGAATTCTAAGAGGGGGGACACAACCTGAAGAAAGCAGCCAGGAACTGGGGCCTGCCCCAAACAGGCATTACTCAAAGTCTAACTGAGCAAGCACAGGAGGAAAGGAAAAAAGAAAAACTTAGGAAAACGGAATGGCAGGGACAACAATGCATCTCTCTATACTTTCTCTTAATATAAATGGGCTGAATTCGCCAATTAAAAGAAAACGAACTGAGGACTGGATAAGAAAACAAGACCCATCCATCTGTTGCCTTCAGGAGACCCACCTCTCAGCCAAACATACAAACAAACTCAGAGTGAAGGGGTGGAAAAGGATCTACCAATCAAACGCCCCCAGTAAGAAAGCAGGTGTAGCTATCCTGATATCTGACAAAATAAACTTTTCATTAAAATCAGTACAGAAAGACAAGGACGGACACTACATATTAATAAAGGGAACAATCCAAGAGGAGGATATAACCATCATCAACTTATATGCCCCAAATATTGGTGCACCCAGATATGTCAAACAAATGCTCTCAAACTTACAGAATAAAATAGATCCCAATACGATAATACTAGGAGACTTTAACACACCACTCTCACCAAAGGACAGGTCTACCAACCAGAGGATTGGCAAAGAAGCTACCGAATTAAGAGAGGCCATACTTCAAGCGGAATTAACTGACATCTACCGAGTATTTCACCCTAAAACAACACAGTACACATTCTTCTCAGCAGCTCACGGAACTTTCTCCAAAATAGACCATATCATAGTTCATGCAAGGAACTTAAGCAAATACAAAGGGATCGACATAATCCCCTGTATCCTATCTGACCACAGTGGAATCAAGCTAGCTCTCAATAACAAAGCATACCGCAGAAATTTCTCCAATACATGGAAATTGAACAGCACACTCCTTAACAATGCCTGGATAACAGAAGAGATCAGAGAAGAAATAAAGCACTTCCTACAACTCAATGAAAATGAAAACACCTCACAAAGAAACTTGTGGGACACAGCAAAAGCAGTCCTGAGGGGCAAATTTATTGCCCTCAGTGCCCACATCAAGAGAATGGAGACAGACCAAGTAAATAACCTCATGTTGCAATTAAAACAGCTAGAAAAACAGGAAAAAATGGAACCTAAAGCTACTAGAAGAAGCCAGATAACCAAATTAAAAGCAGAGATTAACCAATTAGAAAATCAGAAAACCATAACCAAAATAAACCAAACAAAAAGCTGGTTCTTTGAAAAAATAAACAAAATTGATGGCCCATTGGCTAGATTAATTAAAAAAAGAAGAGAGGAAACCCATATTAATAGGATTAGGGATGCCACGGGAAACATCACCACACGTACCCAAGATATCCAAACAATTCTAACAGACTACTTTCAAAAGCTATACTCTCTAAAGGAAGAAAATCGGGCAGAAATGGATGCATTTTTAGAGAAATACAAGTTGCCCAAACTGAGCAAAGAAGAAGTTAACCAATTAAATAAGCCAATATCCTATAATGAGATACAGGAAGCTATCAAAAGTCTTCCAACAAAAAAAAGCCCAGGACCAGATGGATTCACAGCAGAATTCTATAAGACCTTTAAACAAGAACTAATACCCATACTCCTCAAGCTCTTCAGAGAAACAGAGAAGGAAGGAGCTATCCCAAACTCATTCTACGAAGCCAATATCACACTCATCCCCAAACCAGGCAAAGACCCAACCAAAAAGGAGAATTACAGGCCAATCTCCTTGATGAACACAGATGCAAAGATCCTTAACAAGATTCTAGCTAACAGAATCCAGAAACACATAAAAAAAATAATTCACTATGACCAGGTAGGCTTCATCCCAGAGACACAGGGATGGTTTAACATACGTAAGTCAAGAAATGTAATCCAACATATCAACAGAGCCAAGGTCAAGAATCACATGATTATCGCTACAGATGCAGAAAAGGCCTTTGACAAAATTCAACATTCATTCATGCTAAAAGCTCTGGAGAAAATAGGAATAGAAGGAACATTTCTAAAAACAATAAAAGCCATTTATGACAGACCAATAGCCAATATTATACTTAATGGGGAAAAGCTACAACCAATTCTCCTAAAATCAGGAACAAGGCAAGGATGCCCACTGTCTCCACTCCTCTTCAATATAGTCCTAGAACCCTTAGCCAGGGCAATAAGGCAAGAAAAAGATATTAAAGGGATCCTCATAGGAAAAGAAGAAGTTAAACTATCCCTTTTTGCAGACGACATGATACTATACCTCCACGATCCCAAAAACTCCATCCCCAAACTCTTAGAAATCATAAATCACTTTGGCAAAATAGCAGGATACAAAATAAACCCACAAAAATCAGTTGCCTTCCTATACACTGATAATGTACAGGAAGAGAGGGAAATAAAGGGAGCAACCCCATTCACAATAACCTCCCGAAAAATAAAATATTTAGGAATTAACCTAACCAAAGATGTAAAAGAACTATTTAATGAGAACTATAAAAAGTTAAAGAAAGAAATTGCAGAAGACACTAGGAAATGGAAAGACCTCCCATGCTCCTGGATAGGCCGACTTAATATAGTAAAGATGGTAATACTTCCAAAACTAATATACAAATTCAACGCAATTCCTATTAAAATCCCAATGACGTACATCACTGAAATACAGAAAACAGTCCAAAAATTCATATGGAACAACAAAAGACCTAGAATAGCCAAAACAATTCTAGGGGATAAAGACAATATGGGAGGGCTATCCATGCCGAACTTCAAACTCTACTACAGAGCTATAATAACAAAGACAGCATGGTACTGGCACAAAAACAGACCCGAAGACCAATGGAACAGAATAGAAGATCCAGAAATAAATCCACAGGCCTACAGCCAGCTGATATTCGACAAAGGAGCCAAAGACATACAATGGAAGAAACACAGCCTCTTCAACCGCTGGTGCTGGGAAAACTGGGCAGCCACATGCAGAAAACTAAAAGTGGACCCCAGCCTATCACCATGCACCAACATCAACTCAAAATGGATTAAAGACCTTAACATTAAACCTGAATCTCTGAAACTACTGCAGGACAGAGTAGGAGAGACACTTGAACTAATAGGCACAGGAAGGAACTTCCTGAACAGAGTCCCAGGGTCACAACAAATTGGAGAGAGACTCGACAAATGGGACTACCTTAAAATAAAAAGCTTCTGCACAGATAAAGCCATCGCAACCAAGCTAGAAAGACAACCAACTAATTGGGAAAAAATATTTACCAGCAATATATCAGACAAGGGGTTAACATCCTGTATATACAGGGAACTCAAGAAACTAATCCCTCCCAAACCCAACACACCAATTACTAAATGGGCAAGGGAACTAAAGAGGGACTTCTCAAATGAAGAAATAAAAATGGCAAAGAAACACATGAGGAAATGTTCATCATCCCTGGTGGTGAAGGAAATGCAAATAAAGACAACCCTGAGATACCACCTTACCCCAGTCAGAATGTCCCACATCCACAAATCAGCCAACGACAAATGCTGGAGGGGATGTGGAGAACGAGGAACGCTATTACACTGCTGGTGGGAATGTACACTCATACAACCACTTTGGAAAGCAGTCTGGAGGGTCCTTAGAAAGCTAAAGATTGACCTCCCTTACGACCCAGTCATACCACTTCTAGGCATCTACCCTGAACAACAGGAACCAATATACAAGGACACGTGCACCTCCATGTTTATTGCAGCACTGTTCGCAATAGCTAGGATATGGAAACAACCTAGATGCCCCACCACAGATGAATGGATCCAAAAATTGTGGTATCTATACACAATGGAATATTATGCAGCCATTAGAAATGACAAAATAATGGCATTTGCAGGGAAATGGATGGAGCTAGAAGGAATCATGTTGAGCGAGGTAAGCCAAGAACGAAGAGACAAACAGTACATGGTCTCCCTGATAAGTGGATGATGAATCCAAAATGTTAGGTGATATGACAAAACTAACAGGACTTAAGAAACAAAGAACTCCCACTCATCTGGTTGAACCACTACTAAATATCCCCATGCTGCTGATCACATATATGGTATATAACATATGAGCACCGTTATATATTACAGACTGTGATAGACAATTTGCTCCAGGAAAGTTAGAATGAACTTGTGACTTTAAATGAGCATCATTATTCCACAATACTGTGAATTTCCGGAAATTAAGTAATCACTTAATCACGATCAAAAAAAAAAAAAAAAAAAGAACCTTGGGGAAGGGAGGGAGGGAGGGGATGGTAGGGGGAAAACAATGGAGGGGGTAACAATGTTCAAGAGGAAGTGGAAGTGTACTCATTACCTCACTCATGTAACTGTAACCCTCTGTATAGTATCTCTACAATAAAAAAAATTAAAAAAAAAAAATTACCACAGCATTAAAAAATACAGCTGGGCATAGAAGTTCCTACCTGTCAGTAATCCTAATATTGGGAGACTGAGACTAGAAGATCATGAATTCAAGGCCAACCTAGACTACATAGTAATTCTCTTGTCTCAAGCAAAATAAAATTATATGTATCTAACATTATAAAAAAAAAAAAAAAAAAAAAAAAAGAAAAACCAGTGCTTTCTCCTCTAGAAGAAATTAAAAGCTTCCCTCCAGCAAAAACTGTGTTAGCCACAATATGGGGACGAAGACTAAATAGATGCGGGAAGGTGAGTGTGGTTAGTTATCCAGAAGGTACTAGGTAGAATCCCGTTCACCAGTCAGATAGAGCCGCAAGCGTACGATACCTTCCGGCAAACATGGTCTCCGCCTGGGCCGCGATTTCATCAATGTCAGGAACAGCAGCTGCAAAGATCAAGGGCGGAATCCATTTTTATCATGTCAGAAGCTCTGACATTTACCTGAACATTCATTAGCTTGCTGACCAGACGCCAGTGGCTCACACCTGGAATCCTAGTCCCTCGGGGGGCTGACATCTGCAGGGTCAGGGCTTTTAGATCTGTGACACTCTTATCTCCAGCTAACCAGCAAAACGCTGGACGGGAGGCATGAATCAAGTGGTGGAGCACCAGCTTTGAGTGAAAAGCCAAGCGAAAGCACCAGTACCAGCAAACACACGTGCACACATACACACACGCACACACACGCACACACGCGCGCACACACACACACACACACACACACACTTTTGCCTCAATTTCTTAGTGCCCCCAAATGTTAGTAATTTAGAAAATTACCAAATAGTCCCACTGAGATGTTAGCATTTCAGATTGATGTGTTTACTTATTTGTTTGTTGCTGGATACGGAACCCAAGGCTTCACATATTCTAAATTTCAGTTTTTGATATGAACTATGTTTTACAGGCATGCCCTATGATAGTCCAACATACGTGTTACAAATTAGAAAGCGTCACTTAAAAAGGTGTCACTTAGATTGTGCAACTATATATTCGAGGTATATCAAGCAAATATACGCATATACAGTCATACATTTGTACGCACGCACGCACACACACACACAGAACGTAGGTTAGTGACCACATGGACAGGTAGTGTTCTGTTTGGATGATGCTGGGATTTGAACGTGGGGCCTTGCATTTCCTGAGCAGGTGCTCTGCCACGTGAGCCACGTCTCAGTCCTTTGGTTTTGTCCTGTGTTTTTCCTCCATGGAGCTGGGATTACAGGTGTGTGTCGCTGTGCCTGTCCAGAGGATAAATTCTTTTTCTTCTAATTGTGGCGGCCCTAGGGTTTGAACTCAGGGCCTAGGCACAGTCCTGAGCTTTTGTGCTCAAAGCTAGAGCGCTACCACTTGAGCCATGACTCAGTTTACACCAATTCACGGCTAGTTAATTGGAGATAAGAGTCTCACTAACTTTCCTGCGGGGGGCTGACTTGCAGCTGTGGTCCTTAGACTCGGCCTCCAGACCAGCTAGGATGATCGCCAAGAGCACCAGTGCCCCTCATCAGGAGAGTAAGTTCTTCAAGAATCCAGATGTGAGCCCTGCTAGTGTATCATTTCCAAACACAGGCTCTTTCGGCCTAAGCTTACAGCGTCTAACATTCCCTCGTGTCTCTCGAACAGGGTGAATTTTCTGTGTGAACCAACTGTAATTATTTTCTTTCACTATCATTATTAAGTAGTTGTACAAAGGCGTTTCAATTCTGCTTGTGAGTACAGTGCACCTTAGTCAATGGCTTACCTCCCGCATTACGATTCTATCTTTAAATGACACACATACAACGTCCAGGTCTCCTCTCCCAAAGCATGCCATGAAATAAGAGCAAAATACGTAATTTAAAAAGAAGAAGCAGAAAAAAGAGGCCAGGTTCTGGTGGCTCCCGCCTGTCATCCCAGCTACTCAGGCAGGAGGCTGAGATCGGAGGATCGTGGTTCAAAGCCAGCCCAAGTCAGGAAAGTCCTGAGACTCTTTATCTCCAATGACCACCAGAAAACCAGAGGTGGCGCTGTGGCTCAATGGGTAGAGAACTAGGTTGGAGTGCAAAAGCTCAGGGACAGCGCCCAGGCCCTGAGTTCCAGCCCCAGGACCAACAAGATGGAAGTGAGGAAGGGAGGGAGGGAGGGAGGGAGGGAGGAAAGAGGGAGGGAGGAAGGAGGGAGGGAGGGAGGGAGAGAGGGAAGGAGGGAAGGAAGGATGGAGGGAGGGAGGGAGGAGGGAAGGGGGAGGGCGGGAGGGAGGGAGGAGGGAAGGCAGGAGGGAGGAAGGAGGGAGGGAGGGAGGGAGGGAAGGAAGGAAGGAA
This sequence comes from Dipodomys merriami, assembly GCF_024711535.1. NCBI lineage: Eukaryota > Metazoa > Chordata > Mammalia > Rodentia > Heteromyidae > Dipodomys > Dipodomys merriami. Next base: position 4,115,143 of record NW_027206446.1, on the reverse strand, counting down.
GGAAGGAAGGAAGGAAGGAAGGAAGGAAGGAAGGAAGGAAGGGAGGGAGGGAGGAGGGAAGGAAGGAGGGAGGAAGGAAGGAAGGAGGGAGGGAAGGAAGGAAGGAAGGAAGGAAGGAAGGAAGGGAGGAAGGAAGGGAGGGAGGGAGGGAGGGAGGGAGGGAGGGAGAAGGGAAGGCAGGAGGGAAGAAGGAGGGAGGAGGGAGGAAGGAAGGAAGGAGGGAGGGAGGGAGGGAGGGAGGGAGGGAGGGAAGGAGGTCCTCCCCAGAAAGATAACCTCTATAGACGCTACAAAGAAAGCAGTGGGGTCCATCAGAGAGAACGGGTTTTCGGGGCTCCCAGCCCTGCCGCCCGTGTCTGGAGCTCACGTCTCCAGGGCTCTGGCGTCTGAGGCCAATCATTTACAACGTCAGCAGCAGCAGCAGGTCTCTGGCTCTGCCCGGCCGTCCCTGGAAGCCGGGCTTCCGGGTTCCCCTCTGCTGGGGAGCGGGTCGCAGCCCTGCTGCAAAGTTCCAGCGCACACGGCTCGCTGGGGCGAGCTGATGTCCGTCTGTGAGCAGGCGGGAAGGGGCTCGGGAGGACGCTCGTGTCCCGCCTCCGCCCGCCCAGTCGCGGCCGCTGAGCCACGGAGGGCAGGCTCTCCACCCGGCCCAGCTGACCAGGACAGGCTCTCCACGCCAGCCCAGCCGACGAGGGCAGGCTCTCCACGCCAGCCCAGCCAATGAGGGCAGGCTCTCCACGCCGGCCCAGCTGACCAGGGCAGGCTCTCCACGCGGCCCAGCGAGCCACGCACGGATCAAGCTACAACCCCGGCTCTCAGAGAGAGTCCTGAGGCCAGGTGCCCGGGCTCACGCCTTTACTCCTGGCTACTCAGGAGGCTGAGATCTGGGGATAGAGGGTCAAAGACACACAGGCAGGAAAGGCTGTGAGTCTTTTGTCCAATGAACTAGCAAAAGGCCAGACGTGGCACCGTGGCTCAAGCGGTAGAGCACCAGCCTTGAGTACAGAAGCTCAGGGACGGTGCCCAGGCCCTGAGTTCAAGTCCCATGATGGACCAACACAAACAAAAGATACCTGATGGGGACAAAGTGTGAGGGGAGGCATTGGCAGACGCTTCCGCGTTGCTCTCGCCAAACTCCTTCTTGTAAATGGACAGCATGTAGGAGATCCGGTAGTCCAGCCGCACGCTCAGGATGAACTGCAAGACATGTCCCGAAGCACAGAGTGAGGGCAAGGGGCTCAGCGGTACAGTGCTCGCCCAGCACGCAGGAAGCACTGGGTCCCCAGCACCACGGACACAGAAAAAGCCACAAGCAGCGCTGTGACTCAGGTGGTAGAGCACCAGCCTTGAGCCAGAGAAGCTCAGAGACAGCGCCCAGGCCCTGAGTTCAAGCCCTGGTTCCCCCCCACACACACACACATACACACACACAAAGGAAGGAAAACTATGAGATGATGTTTTAGGGTCTGGGACACGCATTGCTCAGGGTTGAGCTTGGGACTCCTACAGGAGACTGAAAACCTTTTATGATCATAAATCTGATTGCTTCAGGGGAAATGCACAGAGCCTTTCGGGGTGGGTGATCCACTTCTTGTAACTCAGTCTGTATTCAATTAGGGGGAAAGACTTCATTAAAAAATAAGAAATAAAAGCTGGGCACTGGTGGCTCGCGCCTGGCATCCTAACTACTCAGGAGGCTGAGATCTGAGGATCCCGGTTCAAAGCCAGCCCGGGCAGGAACGTCTGTGAGACTCTTCCCTCCAAGGAACCACCAGAACACTGGGAGTGGCGCTGTGGCTCAGGTGGTGGAGCACCCGCCTTGAGCTGAAGAGCTGAGGGACGGTGCCCAGGCCCCTCCGTGCCAGCCCCGTGGGGCCCGCAGGCTCGCACCTGCAGAATCTCAATGATCTTCAGCTTGGTGTCCATGACGGTCACGTCCTCGGGCTCGGCGGGGCTCGGCTGCTTGCTGGGCAGCAGGCCGGGCTGCGCGTCGGGCACACTCACAGGGAAGAGGGAGCCCCGGCTCAGCACCATCTGGGTCACCATCTCCCCCACGCCGTGGATGGTTCTCATGACGTTGTTTCCTGAGCGAGGAACACGCTGGTCAGCCCAGGCCCCGGCAGCTGGAGCCACACAGCTGTGGGTCACTGCGTCTCCGTCAGACCGAGAGCCCGCCAGGAAATGCATTCAGGGCAGGACAGGACATGCAGCCGGGCGCCGGCGGCCACACCTGCCATCCCAGCGACTCAGGAGGCTGAGCTCTGAGGACGGAGGTTCAAAGCCAGCCTGACTGGGATACTCCATGAGATTCTCATCTCCAATTAACCAGCCAAAAGCCAGAAGCCAAGCTGTGTGGCTCAAGGGGTAGAGCACCAGATGTGAGAAGAAAAAAAACGCCAAACAAAATCTAAAAACCCTGAGTTCAAGCCCCAAGTAAAAGCACCAAAAAAAAGCAAAGCAAAGCAAACAACTGGGCAACTTTTAAAGTATATAGTATTTGCAGCCGGGCGTTGGTGGCTCACGCCTGCAATCCTAGCTACGCAGGAGGCTGAGATCTGAGGATCGAGACTCAGTTCAAAGCCAGCCCAGACAGAAAAGTCAGTGAGACTCTGATCTCCAATAAACCACCAGAAAACTGGAAGTGGCGCTGTAACTCAAGTGGTGGAGCGCCAGCCTTGAGCTGAAGAGCTCAGGGACAGCGCCCAGGCCCAGAGTTCAAGCCCCACGACCGACCAAAAATTATATATATATATACTTTTCAAAGACTGTCTCAGACGTACAGTTTATCAGCTGGTGAATGCATTGGCTTTAATCCCTACACAGACCAGCAAAGAACACTGCTTGACAGAGCTTTTTCTTACTCTACTCAAAAGATCAATTTCACTAATAAAAGACACCTGGGGGATGGACGCCATGGAGAGAAAACGATGACTGTTAAGCAAGGCAAAGCATCAGCACAGCACAGCCTGCTGAGACGTGGCCACGGCCGCTTGAAAACCGCGGGAGGGAGAGAATGATCTGAACGAGGGCCTCTCCGGGGTCTGGGTGAATTGGCCACACGAGTTTTCTGAATGGACAAAAAAGCTGCTCTTTGCCAGGGCCTGGGGCTCACTCCTGAAATCCCTAGCTCAGATCGGCAGGGTCGTGGTTCAAAACCAAACTGGACAGGAAAGTCCATAAGAAGCCAGTGTGTAAATCCATCCGACCCTGGCTCAGCCTCAACGGAAGACTGCTGACTCTGTGTTCTAGGCCCAGAGCTGAGGAATTACACCATAATGGGCCTGTCAAGCTAGATTTGACTGCTAGATCACCTCTGTTTAATAACCAATATATATATATATATATATATATATATATGTTTCTCCAAAGCACTTACCTCCATCTTGGAATTTGCTTAATCTTTCCAAATAGGATGACATTGGCACCTGTACAATGTCCAGAATGGCCAAGAGTGTCCTGGTGAGTCTTAACAGCTCACTGAAGCTATAAAATCCGAAATAGATCAGGTTCCGGGCCAGATGAACCACCTGCACGTGGAACAGAAAGCAGACGGAGAGGAGCCATCGGGAAATGAAAAAAGAAAAGTCAGAGTCAGTATCAGTTCAGGTGCTTCTAAACTTCCTCCGTGTGTGTGTGTGTGTGTGTGTGTACACCCACACATGCACATGCACACTATTATTTGAACTCAGGGCCTCGAGATCTTGCTTGCTGTTTGTGTTGTTGTTGGTGGCCCGTACTAGGGCTTGAACTCAGGGCCTGGGAACCGTCCTTGGGCTTCTTTTGCTCAGGCTGGGTGCTCTACCACTTGAGCCACAGCTCACTTCCGGTGGTGTGTGTAGTTAATTGGAGTTCAAAGGCTCCTGGAGGGCTGGGCAGGTGGCTCAGTGGTAGAGCGCTTGCCTTGCATGCCTGAGGCCCTGGGTTTGATGCCTCAGCACCACATAAGCAAAAAGAAAAAACGCCAGAAGTGGCGCTGTGGCTCAAGCTGTAGAACACTAGCCTTGAGCTGAAGAGCTGAGGGACAGCGCCCAGGCTCCCGGAGCTGGGTGTGCTGGTGGCTCATGCCAGCCTGGACAGGAAAGTCCATGAGACTCTTATCTCCAAGTAACCACCAGGAAAAAAAAAATAATAATATATTTATATCAACAAACTCACCTTGACAGTAAAATTAAAATTTAAAAAACCTAGCGTGGAGCTGTGGCTCAAAGTGGCAGAGCACTATCCTTAAGCAAAAGAACTCAGGGACGGCGTCCAGGCCCCGAGTTCAGCCCCGTGACTCCGGGACTTAGAGCCAGGCTGGCTTTGAACCACGCGTTCAGAACTCAGCTCCTGAGCAGCTGGGACTGCAGGTGGGAGCCACAGTGCCCAGTTTGCTGGGCATTGCACCACCCGAGTCACAGCTCCTTCCTGAGTCTTCGGCAGCTACGGATGAATATCCATGCAGAAACTCACTGGAGCCACTGGGCCCCTCATTTTGGCTCGTTAGGCTTCGGCGTTTTACATTTTCTTTCTTTTTTCCCCAGATCATTGTTCTTTTGTTGTGGAGGTGTCGGTCATGGGTCTTGAACTCTGGGCCTGGGCGCCATCCCTCAGCTCTTCAGCTCAAGGCTGGCGCTCTACCACTTGAGCCACAGCACCACTTCTGGTTTTCTGGTGGTTCATTGGAGATCAGAGTCTCACGGACTTTCCTTCCCTGGCTGGCTTTGAACCATGATCCTCAGATCTCAGCCTCCTGAGTCGCTGGGATGACAGGCATGAGCCACCAGCATTGGGCTTGTTGGCCTTTTTTTTTTTTTTTTTTTTTTTTTTTTTCAGAAAAAAATAATAGCTTTTACCAGGCAAGAAAATTCTTAAACTAAAAAAGAAAAAACCACCCCACTCATGGGATGATAAGCCCTGAGAGGCAGTTCAGGAGGTTGACATTAGAATCATGACCTCTGGAGCATCTACCAAGTCCTCCAGGTCAGTAGAGCACTGCTTAAGGACATGCAGTGAGTTCAACGAAATTACCATCACGTTCGTGAAAATGGGGGTAAAAATCCCACAGTATAAAAACACTGTGCATCAATGGCTGACACAAACAAAACAAAAACAAACCCACAAACCCACACAAGAGAAAGCCGAGCGTGTGTAGTTCATGCCTTTAACCGCAGCAAGTGACTGACATATCCATCTCCAACATAACCAGCAAAATAGCAGGCTGGAGGCCAGGCTCACGCGGTAGAGGCCCAGCAAGTTGAAAAAGCATGAGGCCCAGAGCTCGAGCTCCAACACTGGCCCCCGAAATAAACCAACAAGCAAGGGCGGCGGTGATTCATAGATTATCACATAGAGTTATTTGAGATACACTTCGAGGAGTGATCACACCACCCAAGCTACGTGTTAGTAACAGCAGAGAGAGTCACACCTTCGTGAGCGCATCTGGTGATTGCCAGGACAGAGTAGCTGTTAGAGGAGGGGGATCTCTCCCGCTGAGCGGCGAGTTCAGCCTCTGGCGGACGGGGACTTGCTTCACGCACTCTGGTTTAGGCATACCTCAAAGGTGAGCTGGTTTTTCTCCTTGTCCCCGAAAGGAAAGGGCTGATTGACCACTTCCTTCAAGTATTCTTCAACAAACTCCATCGTCGGCGCAAACTTCCTCTTCATATCGTTTCTGGAGGAGTCCGTTATGGAATCGTATCTGGGGAGAAAGATGACACGTCAATTTGCTCCACACGCTTGGCCTTGGCGGGCACTCGAGCTGGGCAAGGTTGCTTCCAGCTGTCCTCGGAGCCGAGATCAAGAGGCCGTGCCCCCCCCCACTCCCCATCTCAACCAACGGCGGGGCAGGGTGGTACCACGTGCCAACCAGCTACGCAGAAGAGCAGACGGGAGAGGATCACCATCCAGGCTAACCCCAGGCGTACACAGAGCTCGGCGTCCACACGTACCCACGCCCCTCAGGAGAGGGACGGCTTACAGGCAGAGCGCCTGCCTACAGGTACAAAGCTGTGAGTTCAAACCCCAGTACTTCCAACAGCGTTAAAAGGCCGACCACACGCCGTGCTGGATACTTCGGTGTGCGTGTGCGTGGCTCGGGGCCGTTGTGAAGGAAATAATCCACACAGAGCTCACGGGAACACCATTAGCTGCACGTGCTGGCTTCCAGGAGGAGGCTCCAAAGAGACCTCCTCCCGGCGCCGGGGGCTCACACCTGCCGCCAGCTACTCGGGAGGCAGAGGTCTGAGCACGGAAGCCAGCCCGGGCAGGGAAGTCCGTGAGACTCGTATCTCCACCAAACCAGCCAAAAGCCCGGGGTGGAGTTATGGTTTAAGTGGTAGAGCACCAGCCTCGAGTTCAAGCCCCGGGATGAGAGGATCTGATGGGCAGGGACAAGGTGAATAGTCTTTCTTTGTTTTTCTTTTTTGTCTTTCGGTGGTGGGGCCCGGGCGCTGTCCCTGAGCTCAGGGCTGGCGCTCCACCCCTTGAGCCACAGCTCATGGGAGGCTGTCCCGCCCGGGCTGGCCTCGAGCCCCGGTCCTCGACGCTCGGCCATGGCCGGGGGGGGGGGGGCACCCGGGCTGGCCTCGAGCCCTGGTCCTCGGCGCTCAGCCGTGGCAATGGCCGGGGCCAGGGCAGGGGGGGGGTGCACGTACTCGTGGATGGAGATCTTGGCCGGGATCTCGGTCCAGAGGCGCGCGTAGCGCACGGGCACCACCGACTCCTGCGGGTCGCGGTCGGCGTGCATGTGCAGCAGCAGGCGGCAGAAGGAGGCACGCAGGGCGAAGGGCAGGCCCGGGTCCGCCACGCAGCGCAGGATCAGCTCCACCGGCAGCTGCGCCGAGATCTGGTTGATGGCCAGGTACTGGCGGTCCAGGCACATCCTGGCGAACAGGTTGAGCTGATACCTGGGGGGGGGGGGGGCGGCCATCACTGCCTGCCCAGGACCCTCCCCCCCCGCCCCGCTCCAGGGCAGGCGGCCCAGGCCCCAGCTTCTGCCAGACTCAGCCCAGGCTCCAGAGCCACGTCGGCACAGAGGGGACCGCGGCCCGTGGCCTTCGCCACGCCATCTCGGTCAGGGGGGGGCGTCTGTGAGGTTAGTTTTGGTCAGTGGGGGGACTTGAACTCGGGGCCTGGGCCCTGTCCCTGAGCTCAAGGCCAGCGCGCTACCACGTGAGGCACAGCACCACGTCTGGTGTTTTGTTTCTTGGCGGATACATGGAGATGAGAGTCTTACGGACTCTCCTGCCAGGGCTGGCTTTGAACCCCGATCCTCCGATCTCAGCCTTCTGAGTAGCTGGGATGCCAGGCAGGAGCCACTGGCCTAAATTCTGCCCTAGACTGATAGAACCTGGCCAGGGTCTTGCTCTCCTGAGTGGGCCTGTGAAGAGCTGCCTTCAGCGTTAGTAACCACGGCCACATCCGCTGAGACCCAACGTCGTATTTGTTCTAAACCGCTCAGAGCCGGACTGGCCGCGCCTGACCAAGCCAGGCCGGCCTTCTGCCCCTCAAATGGGTCCTACGCGCTCTCAATCCACCACCGAGTGCTGAGCTGCATGCCCTGTCCCCACAAAGCAACACACCAAGAAATGAGCAGGAAACACGCTGCGAAACACAAACCTCCCTTCTGAATGTCTCAAGCCGTCCTAAACACTCAGCCAGCGCAAAACACAAACCTCCCTTCTGAATGTCTCAAGCCGTCCTAAACACTCAGCCAGCGGGACCCGACAGGACTCTAGAGTTTCACAGAATCGGTGGAAACCACACAGAATGGGAGCTCTCGCTATGACTCACGCCTGCGACCTTAGCTATTCAGGAGGCTGAGATCTGAGGCCCGACAGTCGGAGGCCAGCTGGGAGGAATGAAGAAGAAGAAAGCCAGAAGCGGAGATGTGGCTAAAGTGGAGGAGCACCAGCTTTGAGAGAGAGAGCCAAGGCACCGTGCACAGGTTCTGAGTTCAAGCCCCAGGACTGGCACGAGAGAGACAGAGACAGAGAGACAGAAAGAAAGAAAGAAAGAAAGAGAGAGAGAGAGGGAGAGAGAGAGAGGGGGAGAGAGAGAGAGAGAGAGAGAGAGAGAGAGAGAGAGAGAGAGAGAGGAGGGAAGGAAGGAAGGAAGGAAGGAAGGAAGGAAGGAAGGAAGGAAGGAAGGGAGAGAGAAAAAGGAAGACAGACAGACAGACAGTGGGGGGAGGGAGGGAGGGAGGGGGAGGGAGGGGGAGGGAGGGGGAGGGGGAGGGTGGGGGAGGGGGGAGGGCGGGGCGGGGGAGGCAGCCCGGCCGCACCTGTAGTAGGTGAGCACCTCCAGGCTGGCCTTGCCGCCCTCCCGGGCCTCCTGGGCCAGGTGGCGCACGGCCTTCCCGTGCGGCTCTCGGTTGCTGTCGATCCAGTACAGCCACACCTCCTCGCTGTCCACGTCATCCAGAAGGAAGTCGCCGTCCAGGTCCTCGCCCTGCATGGAGACCAGCCTGGAACAGCGACACACGCAGAGCTGTGAAGAAGCGTGGTCCTAGCTGCCGTGCGTGCTGGGTGTGTGAGTGTGAGTGTGTGATGTGTGTGTGTGTGTGTGTGATGTGTGTGAGTGTGTGATGTGTGTGTGTGTGATGTGTGTGTGTGAGTGTGTGTGTGTGATGTGTGAGTATGTGATGTGTGTGAGTGTGTGTGTGTGTGAGTGTGTGATGTGTGTGTGTGATGTGCGTGAGTGTGTGTGAGTGTGTGTTGAGTGTGACGTGTGTGTGAGCGAGTGTGAGTGATGTGTGTGATGTGTGTGTGATGTGAGTGTGCATGAGTGTGTGTGGGTGTGTGTTGAGTGTGTGTTGAGTGTGATGCGTGTGTATGTGTGAGCGAGTGTGAGTGATGTGTGTGATGTGTGTGTGTGTGATGTGTGGAGTGTGTGATGTGTGTGCATGTGTGATGTGTGTGAGTGTGTGAGTGTGTGTGTATGTGTGTGTATGATGTGTGTGTATGTGTGGAGTGTGTGATGTGTGTGAGTGTGATGTGTGTGATATGTGTGGTGTGTGTGAGTGTGAGTGTGAGCGTGTGAGTGTGTGTTGGTACTGGGGCGTGAACTCAGGCCTGGCGCTCTTGCTTGGCTTGGTTGCTCAAGGCTGGCGCTCTACTACTCCAGCACAGTTCCACTTGCGGCTTTGGCCAGGTTTAGTGGAGACGGGAATCTCGAGGGTTTGTCTGCCAGGACCAGCTTCGAATCCTGATCCTTGACTCTCCACCTGCTGAAGTAGCTGGGATTACAGGTGTGACCCACCTTGCCTGGCACAATTTTTATTTACTTATGTTTTGCCGGTCCTGGGGCTTGAACTCAGGGCCGGCACTTGAGCGTCTTTGGCTCAAGGCTGGCGCTCTACCACTTGAGCCACAGCACCACTTCTGGCTTTTTCTGTGTCTGTGGTGCTGAGGAATCGAACCCAGGGCCTCATGCATGCAAGGCAAGCACTCTACCCCTGAGCCACCTGCCCAGGCCCACGGGTGCAATTCTTTTTAAGTTTCCACGGCTTAGTCTCCACGCGCGCGCGGCTTACTTGGTCTGGATGAGGATGTCGGCGTTGGCAGGACTCAGCATGAACTTACAGATGAGTTCTTGTGTGACGGGAATGGCTGTGGTGTTGGACACACACAGGTCAGACAAATAATCCAGAAACCTGCCAAGAAAAGAACCGATCAGAGAGAAGACGCCACGTGGTCGCAGCAGAGCCACGGTTTCAAGTGAGAGGCAGAGTTTTGTCGGTTTGGTTTTGTCTGTTGCAGGGCTTGAACTCAGGGCCTGGGCGCTGTCCCTGAGCTCTTGCTCAGTGCTCTCGAGCCAGGGCTCCACATCCCGTTCCCTGGTGGTTACTTGGAGATCAGAGTCTCACGGACTTTCCTACCTAGGCTGGCGCTGACCCACAGTCCTCAGATCTCAGCCCCCTGAGAAGCGAGGGTTGCAGGTGTGAGACCGCGGGCCCCCGCCCCTTCCCACCTGGGCTCCCGGTTCCGCCGGAGCAGGCTGACAAACGTCTCTATCTCCTTTGCCGTGATGTGTTTCTCTAGGAGTTTCCTGTTGTTGTGCAGCAGCGCGGTGATCGTGTCTTCTGCCAGAATATCATAGCCGATCTGGGACTGCATGACGCAGAAGTTCTTAGCGATGTATTCCTACGGGAGGAAGAGCCGCAGCAGGTGAGCCTGGCGCCGTGAGCGCGCCGGCAGCGTCTGGCTTGTCGGGCAGTTCGTGGGAGATGGGAGTCCCATGGATTTTCCTGCCTGGTCCGGCTTTGAACCCTGATCCTCAACTCTCGGCCACCTCAGCTGGGAATACAGGCGTGAGCCGCGGGTGCTCGGCCTGCACTAATGACTTGCAGCGTGAGTGCTTCAAAACCCTTTGTCGGTGGGAAACCCCCAAAACAAAACTCACTAAAACAGTAATGGTTTCATCCTAAGTAGCTCAGGATTCCGCCAGCCTAATGAAAGCCCTTCTCTGGAATGGATCACGTGGTATTTCATTAACGAAGCCTGAAATCCGCGCGGGCAGCTGCAGAGCCAGGTTGTTAGGGTTGATTTCCTCTCGTGCACATGCTCCAAGGTGCCACACGACCTTCTCCTTACATTCATGACCATATGGTAATATTTTAATAAGCAATCGGTGGAGATCAAGACCCCAGCTACACAGGAAACTAGTATAGGGGGACCACCGTCCCCAGGCAAAAACTTGATACCCCGCTTAGAAAACGCCATGTATCAGCAGGCATCCGTGGGGAACGCCTGTCATCTTAACTAGTCAGGAGGCTGAGCTCTGAGGATCTGGGTTCAAAACCAGCCCTGGCAACAAAGAACCTGAGACTCTTACTTATCTCCAACTGAGCAGCACAGCGCTGGAAGTGGAGCTGTGAATCAAACGGTAGAGCACCACCAGCCCTGAGTAGTACCCGGGCCCTGAGTTCAAGCTCCAGTATGGTGTTAAATAAACAAACAGCAGGTTTGCCTTAGGTGGAAGTTACTGGGACAGATCTCTGCAAACAACACTGCCAACGGCAGCACTGCTGTGGCCTTTCAAAACAAAGGCTGGGTACTGGCTAGCCAGTTAAGTCAAGGAAACGTCTGCCGGTAGCGTATCACTTCAAAGATGTGCCTTGATTTTCCCACCTTATGACTGCCATAGTCCTATCTGGGCAGAGGAAAAACTTCCACGATGTAGATAACGAATTCGATGGGATCAGAATAACTACGTAGTAATCAACAGAGACTTGACATTCACGAGATCTGCGATGACACTAAGTCATGCGTGAACCCTGTTCTGACGATAAAATGCAGAACAGCATAAAGGGAAAGATAACTAGTGCAAAAAATGGCAAGTTTTTGCACTTACATTCTACAATCTGGCTCTGACAAACATCAGAAAGGCATTTCATGTAAGCTGTGTGTGTGTGTCTGTGTGTGTGTGTGTGTGTGTGTGTGTGTGTGTGTTCACTGACTTCAGGACTTGAACTCAGGATGTCACACTCTTGCTTGGCTTTTTCCACTCAAGGCCAGCACCCTACCACTTGAGCCACATTTTCACTTCTGCCTTTCTGCCGGTGAATTGGAGATAACGGTCCCTCAGACTGGTCTGTCCTGGCTGCCTTTCACCCATCCCCTAATTGTAAGGCTGTCCTGAATTACAGGCAGGTGCTCGACTACTTGAGCCATGACGCTAGCTTTGGTTGCATTAATTATTTTTCTCGTGGGGCCTCCCTGCTTTTTCGTTCATGCGGGTCTTGTACAATGATTCTCCAACCTATCCTCCTGGGAAGCTGAGACGGCAGGCGGGAGCTACTGGGCCTGGTCTTCTGATCCTCTTTACGGTGCTCATCCCCAGGCCCCTTGTCCAGCGGGCGTTAATTTACCACGCACACATCAGGCGTTAGGGAATCAGAGTCACCCGGTCTCTCTAAGTTCATATTGAAGAATAAAACAAAAACCTCGCTTGATTATGAAACATTTCAACACTAAATAAAATCTCCTGTGGTTCTTTTGTGGTACTTTTAAGTTATAATTATCCTTTAAGGCCTTGTATGAAGGAGTTTCAGTTTAACACATCCGTGTGTGAAGACAATGCCCCGTGGTCCATGTCAGCCCTTCCGGCATTCCCCCTCCTCCCTCCCCACCTCACTCCATTTTCAGATACACACATTGCAGACAATGACTGTAATCGCCCACCCGCCTCCTCCATCCATCTGCCCTCCCTCCTCCCCTGGATTTTTCTCCCTCTCTTTGACACCACATTTCTGGTAGTTATTCTGTTAGACAGTAAGTCAGCTGTTCAGAGGAGTTATACCCTAGACACGCTCCCCTGCATTTCACACCTCAGTGAAGACGTTCGTGTGGATCTGACTACGATCTTGCATACATTTACATATATATATAAAGTCTGATCTAACTTCCACAAGTGAGAGAAAAGGTGCGTCTCTTTTAGCCTGATTTATTTCACCCCACGTCCTATTTTATTGTTGTTGATTTTTTTCCAGGTCCCTCTGTCCATTTCCTTGCAAATGACAGATGAGAAAAATTCCACTGTATAGAAAGACAGGCCACCTGCTCTCGACCCATTCATCCACTGCAGGGCTGGCTCCGGTAATTCCCGCAGCAGTGGACATGGGTATGCGTGTGGCTTCACCGGATCCAGACCTGCAGTGCCCTGAGGTCCCTGTCCCAGAAGAACGTGGCTGCAACACAGCGTGGGTCTGTGATATTTCCACGCCTCTCCACGCTTCCTCCACCGTGGCTGCGCTGGGTTACACTCCCACCACCGGGAGAGGTTCCTTCCTCCCCTGGCACCCTGCACTTCCCTAATTCCCACTCATGACCAGGAGTGGCCAGGAGGGGCCAGGAGGGGCCAGGAGAGGCCAGGAGAGGCCAGGAGGGGTCAGGAGGGGTCAGGAGGGGCCAGAAGGGGCCAGGAGAGGACAGGAGAGGACAGGAGGGGTCAGGAGGGGCCAGAAGGGGCCAGGAGAGGACAGGAGGAGTCAGGAGGGGCCAGAAGGGGCCAGGAGGGGCCAGGAGAGGCCAGGAGAGGCCAGGAGAGGCCAGGAGGGGTCAGGAGGGGTCAGGAGGGGCCAGAAGGGGCCAGAAGGGGCCAGGAGAGGCCAGGAGGGGCCAGGAGGGGTCAGGAGAGGCCAGAAGGGGCCAGGAGAGGCCAGGAGGGGTCAGCAGGGGTCAGGAGACGCCAGGACAGGCCAGGAGAGGACAGGAGGGGCCAGGAGAGGACAGGAAAGGACAGGAGAGGACAGGAGAGGCCAGGAGAGGCCAGGAGGGCCAGGAGAGGCCAAGAGACACCAGGAGAGGCCAAGAGACACCAGGAGAGGGCAGGAAAGGACAGGAGATGCAGGAGACACCAGGAGAGGGCAGGAAAGGACAGGAGACGCAGGAGAGGCCAGGAGAGGCCAGGAGACGCCAGGAAAGGCCAGGAGAGGACAGGAGACGCAGGAGAGGCCAGGAGGGGCCCACGCCCACGGCCCACCTGGTTCTTCCGGTAGTCTTGCTGGGAGTGGCGCAGCACGCGGTAGCAGAGCCTCAGCATGTATTTGTACGGGGCATACCGCTGGTCCCCCAAGTCCTCCAGTCTCAGCATGGAGCCTTCCCCAGCCTTCTCCTTGAAGGGCGCTTTCAGAATCCCGAATACCTGCCGGGAAGGGAGGGAGCCCCAGTGTGAGTGAACCTGTTCCCATTGTCTTTACTCAGCTCAGGACTCAAAAGCTCCTGCCCTTGAGTGCCTTTGTCAGCTCCAGGCGGGTGCTCTACCACCTGAGCCACAGCCCCATCCCAGCTTTTTGGCATTTCACTGGAGATGAAGAGTCTCACAGACTTTCCTGCCCGGGCTAGCTTTGAAATGCCATCCTCGGTTCTCAGCCCCCTGAGTGGCTGGGATGACAGGCGTGAGCCACCAGGGCCAGCTAAGCACGGAGTCTAGCCTGGAGGTGACGGATTCTCTAACCCGACACCTAGACTGTCGCTCCTAGGACAGCCTGATCAAGAACCAACCACCAAAACCACAACCAGACCTCAAGTGTAATAAGGGTATGGTTGGCGTCGTTTGTTACGCAGCAAGAGGTGACTGATACCAAAACCTTCCTAATATACAACTATTAAAAGCAAAACCTCACCCAGGTACAACCCACCTGGGCCAAGATGTTCTGCTCCCTCATGAGCTTCTGGCGCTCCCGGTTCGGCTTCGTGACAACCACATCCAGGACGTCCTGGCCATTGTTGGGCACGTCAGCCACGAAGAAGATGAGGTCCTCCAACAATTTAGTTACAAATCTATCCGCATAACGGAAAGCAACGGTTCGTCCTCTGGAGCTTTTGGGCCTCTTTTTTCTTTTTTCTTTTTTTTTTGAAGCTTGACTGCACTCAGGAAGGACTTACGAGAATTTAAGGGTAAAAAATTCTTTAATCAAGATAATGCCAAAGGCAGGAGCCAGAGGCTCGGGTCGGGGCCCTCGGCTGGCTGGAGGCTGAGATCCGGGGATCGCCAGCGCCCCCAGCTGGCCGGAGGCTGAGGTCTGGGGATCGCCAACGCCCCTGGCTGGCCGGAGGCTGAGGTCTGGGGATCGCCAGCGCCGCCGGCTGGCCGGAGGCTGAGGTCTGGGGATCGCCAGCTGACGCCAGCTGAAGCTGGCGAAAGGCCACGAGACTCAATTGGTAGAGCACTGGTCTCGAACAAAAATGCTCAGGAACCGCGCCCAGGCCCTGAGTCCGAGACTTGGTAAGGCCCAAAACTTAAAAAGAATAAAAATAAAGAAGTCGCATGGACCCGGAGCACCATTAAGAAGAATAAGGCCGTGAACCGTAGGGGTGTTGCTTAGCCCTGGCCAGGTACACAGACGAGCGGAGGGGAGGAAGGAGGGGGTGGAGGTGTGCTCAGAGGCCCTCAGGAACCCCACAGCGCCCGTCCAGGCCCTGGCTGGCCAGCAGGAGGCTGTGGACAGGCTCGGGCCCGGTCAGCTGCCACGGCAGTGAGCACTGCGCGGACATGTTGGAAGTCCTGAGCTCCCCGCCCTCCCTAAGGCTCCCCAGCCCGGGCTGGGATTATAGGCGTGAGCCACGGCGCCCGCCCCTCTTCATCCTGAGCCAGGTGCGCGTCTGGAGAAGGCGCTACATGCTCGGGGGTTCCAGTCTCCCCCCGGAACGGGCCCGGAGGAGCAGGCTGGGAGCCGCTCGCTCACCTCCTCTCGTTCTGCGTGATGGTGCCCTGCTCCAGTTTCATCACCGTGGTAGCCAGCACTTTATTGGCATCATTGGCGAAGTCTAAGTCGCGAACCTCTGACAGGGGCACCGACAGGATGGCGAAGGCCTCCTTGTCTTCTTTGGTTTGACAGGTTCCGATCTGTAAGGTTTTTATTTATTAGTCACCCATCCATTCATTCATTTTTCCCAGTCCTGGGGCTTGAACTCAGGGCCTGGGCACTGTCCCTGGGGTTCTTTGGCTCAAGGCTGGCGCTCTACCATGCGAGCCACAGCGCCCCTTCCGGTGTTTTCTGTGTGTGTGGTGCTGAGGCATCGAACCCAGGGCTTCGTGCATGCTAGGCGAGCACCGTACCACGGAGCCGCCTTCCAGCCCTGACAGAGGGTTTTTCTGCCCACTTCCTGCCCTGTCCCCAAAGGGCCCCAGGACCTGTGTCCCCTGCACACTTGTGCTTTGACTTTCAGCAGAGCACAGAAGGTGTATTTCTCTCTAGAACTTTCTGTTCCCTTCTGCTTCTCCCACTCATGGTGCTATCTGTGCCCATATCCCCCCCTCCACCATGTAACACAGCCATGTTAGGGACAGGGAGAAGTGCATGCTGGGTAAGATTTGTGACAACCGTCCTGAGTCCTTCCCTGTTCGAAAGGAGCATTTCCCACCCCGGCTCTGAGAACATGGCGCTGGGCAAGACGCAGCAATGGTACCTTCAACATCACGGGCCGCTCCTCCTCCCCGTCAATGGGAATGCCAGTGCTTGTCACCCAGGTGTTGGTACATAAGTGTCTTAACCGGACGTATGAGTTCCTAAAACCGAAGGGGCACAAGCCAGCGCTGAGCGCACCTCCCACCCACAAGGCCCGCGCTGAGCGCACCTCCCACGCTTCCCCGGACACACTGAACATCTTCGTGTGGCCAGATCGCAGTTCAGTGATTCACCCGAGTTCCCTCTGGTCTAAGGAAATCCACCGGGGCCAGGGCCGAGGCTGACACCTGTCATTCCCGCTTCCCAGAAGGCTGCGACAGGAGGATCACGGCCCGAAGCCAGCCCAGGTAAGAAAGTCCCTGAGATTCTGATCTTTCATTAGCCAGCAAAAAGAAAAAGCCGAAGTAGAGCTGTGGGCCAAGGGCTGGAGCGCCAGCCTTGGGGACAGAGCACAGGCCGAGTTAAACCCAGAGCCAACACACATTAAAGTTAGTTTTTTTCTGGATTGATTAAGTGAATGAGTAAATGAATGAGTAAAGTGGGGGGGGGGGTGTTAACAACACTGAAGTCCTGGTTGCTTTTCATTTTAGAAGCCCAGGCTCCTACATTCGTCTAAATAAATGGCTATCAAATCTTCATAACTTCCCTTTTCTTCTTTTCCAGCACTGCGACACCTCTGAAAATTTGAAAGTTTTCAAAAGTTCTAAAAACATTTCAGAAGTTGTTGAAATGTTGTATATTTAGGTGTGTACATCTTACATATTAACCCAGGCTGGGCAGGCACTGCTGGCTCGCGCCTGTCATCCCAGCTACTCAGGAGACTGAGATCTGAGGACTGTGGTTCAAAGCCAGCCCGGGCAGGATGTGAGACTCTTCCCTCCCATGAACCAGCAAAAAGACAGAGGTGGAGCTCAGCTCAAGTGGCAGAGCTCCGCCCTTGAGCAATAGAGCTAAGAGAAAATACGAAGAAAGGAAGAAAGGAAGAAAGGAAGAAAGAAAGAAAGAAAGAAAGAAAGAAAGAAAGAAAGAAAGAAAGAAAGAGAAAGAGAGAGAGAGAGAGAATAAGTTGTGTTAATCAATTCCCAAGACAGGCAACAGGGCTTTACAATTCCTCCCCTTCATTCAGGTTCTCTGACAGTGTAAAAATTATAATTAGTCTAATCGCTTTCATTCCTTATCTGCTGGAAAGGTATTCAAAGAAACCAACCAAGCAAAATTGTTCCTGGCCATAATCCTAGCGATTCAGGAGGCTAAGATCTGAGGATCAAGGTTCAAAGCCAGTGCACACAGGAAAGCCAGTGAGACTCTTATCTCCAGCTAACTACCCAAAAGGCCAGAAGTGGCCTATGGCTCAAGTGGTAGAGCACCAGCCTTGAGCAAAATAGCTCAGGACAGTGCCCAGGCCCTGAGCTCGAGCCCTAGGACCATACAATATATACACATATATTATATAAAATGTTATTATATAACTTACTATAAAATACATGTATTATATGTATTATAAAATAGACATATATATAGAATATAATATAAATAATGTACATTACATATTATTAGATACTATATGGTATATAATAGTGACATATTTATAAATACCATGAATATATGCATAATATAAATATATGTTATAGATGTGTCATATAAGTATGTTTATATTATATAAATAATGTTTATATATTATATATAAATAATACAAATACTAAATATAAATATATAAATGTAAAATAAAATATAAAGCTACAAGCATAATAACATAACATGTATTATGAATATACGCCATAGATTTGGTGTTACAGGAATTATTATACACAATGTAAGCGATGTGATTACGTACTAGATACGCTGTTTTGTAATGTCAGTATTCTGGTATGTTCTCTCAGGGAGCGAGGTGGGGGGGCAGCCTCTCCCACCTGTACACCCCCTGGCCTCTCCCACCCCCACCCGGGCTCTCCCACCTGGGCCCCCCCTCCCCCCCCGGCCTCTCCCACCTGGGCCCCCCTCTCCCCCCCATGGCCTCTCCCACCCCCACCCGGGCTCTCCCACCTGGGCCCCCCCTTCCCCCCCGGCCTCTCCCACCTGGGCCCCCCCTTCCCCCCCGGCCTCTCCCACCTGGGCTCCCCCTCCCCCCCCACGGCCTCTCCCACCTGGGCCCCCCCTCCCCCCCAGCCTCTCCCACCTGGGCCCCCCCTCCCCCCCAGCCTCTCCCACCTGGGCCCCCCCTCCCCCCATGGCCTCTCCCACCTGGGCTCCCCCTCCCCCCCGCCTTTCCCACCTGGGTTCCCCCTCCCCCCCAGCCTCTCCCACCTGGGCCCCCCCTCCCCCCATGGCCTCTCCCACCTGGGCTCCCCTTCCCCCCCGGCCTCTCCCACCTGGGCCCCCCCTCCCCCCATGGCCTCTCCCACCTGGGCTCCCCTTCCCCCCCGGCCTCTCCCACCTGGGCTCCCCCTCCCCCCCCACGGCCTCTCCCACCTGGGCCCCCCCTCCCCCCCGGCCTCTCCCACCTGGGCTCCCCCTCCCCCCCCACGGCCTCTCCCACCTGGGCCCCCCCTTCCCCCCCGGCCTCTCCCACCTGGGCTCCCCCTCCCCCCATGGCCTCTCCCACCTGGGCTCCCCCTCCCCCCCCACGGCCTCTCCCACCTGGGCTCCCCCTCCCCCCCCACGGCCTCTCCCACCTGGGCCCCCCCTCCCCCCCATGGCCTCTCCCACCTGGGCTCCCCCTCCCCCCCGGCCTCTCCCACCTGGGCCCCCCCTTCCCCCCACGGCCTCTCCCACCTGGACCCCCCCTCCCCCCACCTCTCCCCTCCCCCTCCCCCCACGGCCTCTCCCACCTGGGCTCCCCCCTCCCCCCCACCTCTCCCCTCCCCCTCCCCCCCGGCCTCTCCCACCTGGACCCCCCTCCCCCCCACGGCCTCTCCCACCTGGGCACCCCCTCCCCCCCGGCCTCTCCCACCTGGGCTCCCCCTCCCCCCCCCGGCCTCTCCCACCTGGGCACCAGGCAGTCGGCCCGCTGCAGCGTGGTGGCATCCAGCTCGAACAGGGAGGCGATGTCGCTGCCGTGGGGCACGGACACCAGCGTGTACATGATCTTCTCCCCGGCCTGCCGTCTCCTCCTGGCCGTGGGGAGGGCTCCATCTCTCTGGGGGGAGAGCACACATGTCTGTCTCCTCCACGTGGCTCACGGGCCTGTCCCCCCGCCAGGAGGCGAGGCTGCCCTGCGGCCCGACCCCACGGGGGCATGGGGGGCCCACGGGGGCACAGGGGTACCCCACGGGGGCATGGAGGGCCCACGGGGGCACAGGGGGCCCCCACGGGGGCACAGTGGGACCCCACGGGGGCACAGGGGGGCCGCAGGGGCACAGGGGGCCCCACGGGGGCACAGGGGGGCTGCAGGGGCACAGGGGGACCCCACGGGGGCACAGGGGGGCCCCACGGGGGCACAGGGGGTCCCCACGGGGGCACAGGGGGTCCCCACGGGGACACAGGGGGTCCCCACGGGGGCACAGGGGAGCCACAGGGGGACACAGGGGGGCCACACGGGGGCACAGGGGGGCCACAGGGGGGCACAGGGGGGGCCGCACGGGGGCACAGGGGGGCCACAGGAGGGCACAGGGGGGCCGCACGGGGGCACAGGGGGTCTCCACAGGGACACAGGGGGGCTGCACGGGGGCACAGGGGGCCCACGGGGGCACAGGGGGGCCGCGGGGGCACAGGGGGGCTCACGGGGGCACAGGGGGCCCGCGGGGGCACAGGGGGCCCGCGGGGGCACAGGGGGGCCCACGGGGGCACAGGGGGGCCCACGGGGGCACAGGGGGCCCACGGGGGCACAGGGGTCCACGGGGGCACAGGGGGCCCGCGGGGGCACAGGGGGCCCACGGGGGCACAGGGGGGCCGCAGGGGCTGTCCCCACACGGGGGTGTCAGGGCTCTGGCTGCAAATCCCTGCATCGCGGGATCATCCCCCCCTGCCCGCCCCAGGCGCCTCCAGCCGCAGACGCCGTGCCGGGCAGCCCCTCTCCCGTCAGCTCCAAGGTCCGGTCGCTGCTGGCCACGGGCTGGTGGCTGACACCTGTCAAGCCAGCCACTCAGGAGGCTGAGATCTGAGGACCCCGGTTCAAAGCCAGCCCGGGCAGGAAAGTCCATAGGGCTCTATGTCCAGAAAAGCTGGAAGGGGAAGGGTGTGGCTGAAGAGGTAGGAAGTCAATCTTGAGAAAAACCAAAAAGGCAAGCAAGGTGCAAGGCCCTGGGTTCAAGTCCCAGTACTGCCACAAAACAAAGAACAAAAAGCACTGGACAGGGCTCACTGGCCATGACTCCAGATAAAATGGCCCCAGAGGCAGAGGACCAACTTACTCCACGTCGTACTCAGATACAGAGAAAAGATGCTGTTACACCACGCGGGGTGTGAAGAGGAAAGAGCAAACACCATGCAAAGGTGCGGCCGCACAGACACGGCACCAACAACGCCGTGAGGGCAGGGCAGGAGCGACCAAGCCGTAGAAAGTTCCAGTTATGTACAAAGAGTAAGTCCTCCCCAGACACTAAAGAGACTTCCTCCAACGTCCAACTGCACTACACAGAATAGGAGTGATAGAAAGTTCTGGAGTGTAGATGTATGGGTCTTAAACTCAGAGCTGTAGGCTCTTCTTAGCGTGTTCACTCAATCACGTAAGCCACACCACTGGGTGACCTGGAGAAAAGAGTCTCAGGGTTTGTTTGCCCGGGCTGGCTTTGAACCATGATCCTCAGATCTCAGCCTCCCGGGTAACTGGGGTTCCAGGCGTGAGCCCCCGGCACCAGCTACAGCAATGCTACAAGACATTCTAATGCCACAAGACGTTCTAAACGCTCCTGGTTCACAGAGGGCACTGAAAAAGATCCAGCCCGTCAAGAAGAATTACTAATGGCGAGGCTGCCAGCTGGACGGCGGACGCCACGTGTCTGCAAGACTGGAAATAGCAGACGCCTTTCAAACACTGAATGAATATGGCAGTTTGGATCTTAATGGCCACTCTGGACACGTCTGTGCACCCTGCATTAACCTCTAGAGCATCGGCAATGGAAGGCGGTGTTTGGGAAAGGGTTCTAAATTACAAGGGGGAAATTCACAGTAATAATACGACAGGATAGGGGAAAACAAGAGAGGAGGAATTAGTGCAAACATGGTGGCCACCGGGCTCCACAGCTCCGGCTGTGGGAAACGGAGGGCTCACTGTCACAGGCCAGAGGTGAACTGCAATGGCTCCCTGGATTCTCCCCAGACAAAGCATGATTCCCGCGGGGCGGTAAAGGGGCTTTAACGTGAGGAGAAAGCCGGGCTCTGTGGCTCACGCCTGTCATCCCAGCTGCTCAGGAGGCTGAGAGCGGAGGAGGGAGGTTCGAAGCCAGCCCGGGAAGGAAAGTCCATGAGACTCTCATCTCCAACGAACCAGCAAAAAGCTGGAAGTGGGAATGTGGCTCAAGTGGTAGAGCACCGACTTTGAGTGGGAAAAACAAAAGCAAGAGCTCAAGGCCCTGAGTTCAAGTCTTACTACACACACGCACACACACACACACACACACACACACACACGCACACACACACACACACACACACACACACACACGCACACACACACACACACAGGTAAGCTAAGAAGCCCGTGAAAACTGCCTTCCAGGTAAGATGGTGACTCTTCTCTCCAGCATGCCTGCATGTTCAGTCATCCAGGTGTCCCAAGTTCTGGGTTCTCTCTCCCCAAAATGAATCTTGTTCCCTTCTGGAAACGCCACCTGCACCTGCCATTTCTCTCTCTCTAATGTTTCCTTGCTGCAACCCTCAGCCAAAAAGCTCCATCCAGATTCTAGTCATCGCCCTAAGCCCAACATGGATCAGCTCGGCTCCCTCGTCTTCTGATTTATCTTTTCTTTCTTCCACCAGCCAAGGCACAGACCCAGTAACTCGCAGCCTTCACACCTGCTACGGATTTTTCCATTCCTTCGTATAGAATCTGATGAGCGATAGTGGAGAGTTGGGGCAAGAAATCCACTCACCACATTTTTTCCTTCGTTCTGGGCATCTTGATAATCAGGATTCAGCTGTGGGGGGGGGGGGAACAGGAAGATTAGTTATGAGTTACTGTGAGCTGCTTATTAAAAACATGAATGATCCTTAATTCAGTTTAATCGTTCTTGACTAAGTTTAATGGCTAATAAGCTAACGAATGCATTGGTAAATGTTAAAAATCTGAACTCACACCCTGGTTGTATGAGGACTCAGGATACCTTTGAATCCTCGAGGGGAGGTGATGATCCCAAACTCTCTAGGAAGAGGCTGAAACTTGCCACAAAACCCACCATTAACCAATAACCTCAAAGCAGATTCAAAGAAGAAGAGAAGACTGCATGCAGCACTGGTGGCTCACGCCTGTCATCCAAGCTAGTTAGGAGGCTGAGATCTGAGAATCATGGTTCAAAGCCAGCCTGGGTAAGATCGAGCCTGAGATTAGTATATCTAATTAGTCACCGAAATCCAGAAGTGGAGCTGTGGCTCAAGGGGTACAGCACCAGCCTTGAACAAAGAGGCTAAGAAAGAGTTCAATCCCTGAGTTCAATTCCCAGTACTGGCACGCACGCACACACACACACAGAGCTTCGAGGTATTTTGCTCTTTTTCCCCCTCTAAAAATGCAGCATTAATTACTAAAATAATTAGGATAAGAATGACTAGAAGAAGGTTTTTAAATAAGGAAGATAAGGTGATATGACCGCTCCTGAATCTTTTAGGGCTTTGAAGAAAATGTTTCCTTATGCTAAAGTATAAATTATCAATCTGGCCATGGAGAGAGAACAAATATTCTCTTTAATCATTTATTCGATAAATATTAATAGAGAGTGTATAATGGGCAAGACCTTGGCACACAGCATATTAGCCAAAACAGCCTTATCATCCAGGAAGGAAAAATCGGCCTAACCTGAGTCAGCTATAATACAAAGGAGAATGTGACCAGAGATAAGACAAAATTGAATAATTCATAAATAATACAGGTGAGATGGAAGAGGGATCCGGAATGGGCAAACTGACGAAGGAATTATTCATGGACAGCAAAGCTTGCAGTAAGCCTTGAGAGATGGGTAGAATATTGAATGGAAAAAGGGATCAGCTCAAATCAATGGGGTCTTTTAACCACAGACACACTGGATAGACACACAGATGGATGGATGGATAGATGGGATACATATAAATATGTATTCTCATACAGATGGATGGATGGATGGGCAGGTGGATGGATGGATGGGTGGATGGATGGACAGATGGATGATGGGTAGATAGACAAATGGATGGATGGATGGATGGATACATGAATAATAGGTGGATGGATATATGGACAATGGATGGATGGATAGACGAATGGACAGATGGATGGATAGACAAATTAATTGATAAACAGCAGATGAATGGATAAATGGAGAGATGAATAAGCAGATGGACAAACAGATGAATGGATGGATGGATGGATGGATGGATGGAGGGTTAGACGGATAGATGGATGGACAAATATAATCAATCAGACAGAGGTCTGGGAATTCTTTGCCTCCAATGGTGTAGAACCGTATTCCTTTTTATCTCAGACTTCGCAATAGCTGAGATTAAGACTTGAACCGCCAATATACCATATGTATCTCACACAGAATATGTTATGTGCATATGTCTATGGCCTGTTACATATTCGTGGACTGTAAATCTGCATATACGCACATGCCGACAAGCCTCGTCACAGGTATACATACTGAAGTCTTTTCGTGTGCTCAGAGATTCAATAAAGAATCTCAGGATGAGGTGCAGGAAAAATAAATTTTTTAAGAATGAATTGCAGGGATTTAAAACTACAGCCTTAGCCGGGCACCGGCGGCTCCCGCCAGCATCCCAGTCACTCAGGAGGCTGAGATCTGAGGATCACGGTTCAAAGCCAGCCCGGGAAGGAAAGTCCGTGAGTCTCTTCTCTCCAATGAATGACCAAAAAAAGCCAGAGCTGGAGCAACAGCAGCCTTGAACAAAAAGGCTCAGGGACAGCGTCCATGTCCTATGTTCAAGCCCCAGAACTGGCACAAAGGAAAGGAAAAGAAGCCCTGTGACACAGCATTAACACAGAGACCCACACAAGAAGCCCTGTAACACAGCATTAACTCACAGACCCACACAAGAAGCCCTGTAACACAGCATGAACACTCAGAGACCCACACAAGAAGCCCTGTAACACAGCATTAACTCACAGACCCACACAAGAAGCCCTGTAACACAGCATTAACTCACAGACCCACACAAGAAGCCCTGTGACACAGCATTAACTCACAGACCCACACAAGAAGCCCTGTAACACAGCATGAACTCTCAGAGACCCACACAAGAAGCCCTGTAACACAGCATTAACACGGCATGAACACTCAGAGACCCACACTGCTCAGGTGCTTTGGTATTCGCGTTTAATAGATTCAATCCAAAGGTTTTTAAACAGTTAGAAAATAAGCTTCTAGCACCATCTGGTGGAGGTTTTGCCTGACTGCAAACGTTGGATCAAGTTAGTTTACCATACATGATCTACCTTGTTTGGGAAAAGATTATCAAAAGTTGTCGCCAGCTTCTAATCTCAGCTGCTCAGGAGGCTGCGGGGACCCGAGGACTCAGGTTCAAAGCCAACCCGGGACACACAAATCTGTAAGATTCGCCTCCAACTAGTGGGCTAAAAATTTGGATTAAAAGCTGTGGCTCACGTGGTAGAGCACCAGCCTTGAATAAAAAGGCTAAGAGACAACACTCAGGCCGTGAGTTCAAACCCCAGTACCAGCATACACACACAAAGGCAAGTTAGAAGGTAGCTACCAGGCAGACAGAAAGTAAAAAGGAGTCATAAAAAGGGTGAATTTGAAAAAATACTTACTTTTCATAATTCACCAAACTATGCGATTTTTCGTACGTGTTCCAGTCCTAGGGCCGGAACTCAGGGCCTGGGCGCTGCCCTGGAGCTTTGTGCTCAAGGCTAGTGCGCTACCACCTGAGCCACAGCCCCACTGCAGGCTTCCCCTGGACTCTTGGAGGAAAGAGTCGCATGGATTTCTTTGCCCCTAAGCTGGCTTCAAACCATGATGCTCAGCTCTCAGCCTCCTGAGTAGCTGGGATGACAGGCGTGAGCCACCAGTGCCCAGGCTTTTTTTTGCTACTTAATTGGAGATGAAAGTCTCAAAGATGTCTGCCTGGGCTCGCTTCACACTGGGACCCTTAGATCTCAGCCTCCCAGGTAGCTGGGATGAAAGGCGGGAGCTTCCAAAGCTTGGCTCATTGGCCTTTTATTCTTATTTAAGACAAGATTCTCTGCCCTGATGAGTATTTTCCCATCAACAGTAACTTCTGTGGAAGTGGCGCTGTGGCTCAAATGTTAGAGCGCTGGCCTTGAGCAAAACAGCTCAGGGACAGCGCCCAGGCCCTGAGTTCAAGCCCCGGGACCGGCACGCACACACAGACACACGCACGGTAACCTCTCCAGGTAGTTTTAAGGCATATGTGGTAACCCACCACTCACGAAGCTCTGGCTCATTGGGCTGAGCAGTAAACGATGCCCATGGCTGGGGAAAAATCAGAACAGTCTCACGCCGGGCGCTGGGGGCTCCCGCCGGCAAGCCCAGTGACTCGGGAGGCTGAGATCTGGGGATCACAGTTCTAAGCCAGCCCGGGCAGGGAAGTCTGTGACATGCTTAGCTCCAGTGAACCACCAGAAAGCCAGAAGTGGAGGCGTGGCTCAGGTGGGAGAGCGCCCGCCTTCACGGGGTCTAGGCCCCAGGTTCAAGCCTCGGTATCAGCACAATAAAACTCACCACAACAAGATTCATAGTGTCAAACAGCAACCCAGAATGGCACTGGCAGCGGCTGCTGCAGACGCAGTGTCTTCCGGGGGAATTCGATGCCGTGAGGGGTCATCTTACCTCGGCCGCCAGGTAGCTCCCTGTGGCCAGGTGTTTGAATCTGAACAAGCTGTTCCACTGGCCGGCGCCGCCGCGGCACGGGTCATGGTGGACGACCTGCGGGCAGAGAGGGAGGCCCCGCTCAGCGAGCCCACGGTGGGCGAGTGTCCAGCACCCGCGTGGCAGACATGGACAGATGGACGAACGGACGGACGGCCGCTCACACCCCACGCGGCAGCCACACGGACGGACAGCCACTCACACCCCACACGGACAGACGGCTGCTCACACCCCACACGGACGGACGGCTGCTCACACCCCACAGGGCAGCCACACGGACGCCTGGCGGCTCACACCCGTCATGGCAGCGACACGAATGGACAGCGGCTCACACCGTCAGCCCAGCTCCGCGGGAGGCTGGGATCTGAGGATGGCAGGAAGAAAGCCATCTCCAATAAACTACCCCCAAAAGGCAGGAGTGGCGCCGTGGCTCGAGGGGTAGAGCGCCAGCTGTGAGCCAGAGAAGTTCAGGGACAGCGCCCAGGCCCTGAATTCAAGCCCCAGGACAGGAGGAGAAAGACTGAAAGACAGAAGAGAGAGAGAAAGGGGGACAGAGAGGAAGAGAGGGAGGGAGGGAGGGAGGAAAGGAAGAAAGGAAGGAAGGAAGGAAGGAAGGAAGGAAGGAAGGAAGGAAGGAAGGGGAGAGAAAGGAGGGAGAGGGAGGGGAAAGGAAAGGAAGGAGAGAAAGAAAGAAAAAGGAAGAAAGAAAGAAAAGAAAAAGATAGAGAAAGAAAGAGAGAGAGGAAGGAAGGAAGGAAGGAGGGAAGGGAGGGAGGGAGGGAGGGCATCAAAGATAGATAGATAGATAGATAGATAGATAGATAGATAGATAGATAGATAGATAGATAGATAGATGGATGGATGGATGATAGGATTTCAGTGGTGTAAGTCCTCTGAACAACTAATTTACAGTTTACCAAAATGCAGAAGGAAGCTGAGCCAGAGTGGTCGGAGGAGGATTGCTCCAGGGAACAGGAGCAGGATGCGCGGAGCGGGGAAGGGCGGGCGAAGGCAGTGGGTGCATCCCCGGCCCCGTGTGGACGTGGAGCCCGGGGTGGGGGGAGGACATGGGGGTGAGCCAGGGAAGGGGGCACCGTCCACACCGACGCGAGGACCGGAGGCCCCTCCGCACAGCCACTTAAAGACAACGCGAAAAAAGAGCCAGGCCCCAGTGCTCAGCCATCAGCCAGCTACGCGGGAGGCTGGGATCTGAGGATCGCGGGTGGAGGCCAGCCATCAGCCCAGCTACTCGGGAGGCTGGGATCTGAGGATCGCGGGTGGAGGCCAGCCCGCACGGAAAAGTCCAGGACGCTCTGAATCTCCAGTGAACCCACCTGTAAAAGGTGCTCAGGGACAGCACCCGGGCCCCAAGTTCAAACCCAGGACTGGCACAAAAATAAAAACTGAAAAGAAATATTAGAAAAGAAAAAGAGAGCCAGGTCTTGCATGTGCACACACACGTGCACGCACACACACACACACGCACGTACATGCACACACCTCTATTTCCCAGAGAGCTTTCGAGCTGGTGGCGGACGTGGCCGACTGACGCAGGGTGGTCCGGAGGAAAATATGCTGCTTCTTCTCATATTCGTCGCAAGTGAGGAACTTCTCCTGCTCTGCGTGGAACAGTCTGACCACGTCGCCCTGGAAGAACAGGTCGAGGACACCCCGTGTCCAGCATGGGGCTGGGCGGACCGAGCGGCAAGCCCGGCCCCCGGGCTCGGGCCCCGTGAGCTCCCGTGAGCGGCTCTGTGTTCCCAGGCAGAGCAGCTCGGGGAGAAGCCACAGGGGCGTCGAGGGACGGGGTCCCACCGTCAGCGGCGAACCCCGGGCACACCTGGACTCAGCTTCTAGAACTTTATGAAGACCATCTTCGTCCCTCCCAGAAAAGGTCCAGTGAGGCAGATACTTACTCCTTTCAAGACGTCATCCCGATAGGAGCTGAATTTCATGAACAAGGTGATCTTCCAGCTCGTGTTGCAGTTAACCGCGTTCACCTGGCTCGGAACCAACGGGAAGGTGAGCGGGAATGCTGCGGGGCTGCACGGGGCTCAGGGGCGGACACGTCCCTTGCACACAGAGCAGATGCCGCAGAGCCACGTGCACAGAAAAAGCGGCGCTGTGGCTCAAAGGGTAGACGCCAGCCTTGAGCAAAAGAAGCTCCAGGATGGGCCCTGAGTTCAAGCCCCAGGGCTGGCAAAGAAAAAGAGCATGTTATTACAGGGGACCCACAGGGGGAAAGCAAAGGAAGGGGTAACACTGTCCGTAAAAGCACTGTCCTCATTACCTGACTTGTGCAATGCTGAGCCTTCTACACAGGCTCATGCCGGTCATCCTGGCTCCCCAGGAGGCCGAGATCCGAGGATTGTGGACAGGAAAGTCTATGAGACTCTCACCTCCAATGAATCACCAAAAAAAGCTGGAAGTGGCGCTGTGGCTCACATGGTATATGCACATATACATAGTACCGCCTAAGGACTACTCACAAACAATTACTAGCTATCTGCACATCCTTTGGATTATTAGCTAGCACACTTAGGATCATGGAACTCACTTCCTTGCAGCCCGGGTTGTCTAGGAGCTGGATGTTGCTGGCATGAAGAGGCTGCCCAGCGTTCACGGGCATCAGGACAACTTTATCCCCGACCACGATCTGTAATCAGAAAGAAATCGCCATCAACACACAGCGCAGCCCGGCCTCTCCGAATGGAGGCTGAGATCGGAGGATCGCAGTACAAAGCCCGCCGAAGCAAGAGAGTCTGTCGGCCGCTCATCTCCAATGTACCAGCAAAAAGCCGGGTGTGCAGATGTGGCTCCGGTGGTGGAGAGCTAGCATGGGGCAAAAAAAAAACAAACTCATGGACACGGCCCAAGCCCTGAGTTCGAGCCCCAAGAACTGGGGGGAGAAGAGTAGGGAGGGAGGGAAAAGGAGAGAGAAAAAAGAGAGAGCAAGACAAGTACTCTCTGCTGCTCTTTGGAGTCAAAAGACAGATAAGTAAGTGGGCACCAGTGGCTCACAGCTATAATCCCAGCCACTCAGGAGGCTGAGATTTGCGATCACAGTTCAAAACCAGCCCGGACAAGAAGGTCTATGTGGCTCTTACTTCCAACAACTCATACATCCACCCAAAAAAAGGAGCTGTGGCTCAAGTGGTAGAGCGCTAGCCTTGAGCAAAAGAACTAAGGGACAGCGCCCAGGCCCTGAGTTCAAGCCCCAGGACCAGCACAAATACATATACATATACATATACATATACATATACATATACATAGATAGATAGATAGATAGATAGATAGATAGATAGATAGATAGATAGATAGATAGATAGATAGATAATATCAGCTCATGGCTTTCTCCAATAATTATTCGCTAGCTATTTGGTGGCAAGTAGTGACTTTCTGTTGCAGCTCAAGTCTGAGACCCATGAATCCGTTACAACTAACTGCTAAATAATGAACGTGTGTGTGTGTGTGTGTGTGTGTGTGTGAAGTACTGGGGCTGAACCGGCCGTTGGCGGCTCACACCTGTCATCCTAGCTACTCTGGAGGCTGAGATCTGAGGATCACGATTCAAAGCCAGTCTGGGCAAGAAAGACTATGAGACTCTGATCTCCAATGAACCACTCGTAAAACTGGAAGTGGCGCTGTTGCTCAAGTGGTAGAGCGCCAGCCTTGGGCTGAGGAGCTGAGGGACAGCATCCAGGCCCTGAGTTCAAGTCCCACCACCGACCAAACATAAAGGACAGGGGCTAGAACTCAGGGCCTTGCGCCCTCTGGTGGCTTCCTTCATCAAAGTTGGCCACTTGCGCCCAGCCTCCACTTCTGGCTTTTAGTTTTTTTGGAGATGAGAGTCTCAAGGCCTTCTCTGCTTGAGGGGCTGGGGTGTGCCCAAAATGGATGAACAGTTTCTGAATGATGGAGGGTTGACGGCCGTTCGTTCCCGTATGCTCACAGCACATACCCCTTGATGCCAAAAAGGAAAACGCGATCGATACAAGAAGGGCTTGTTGCTTTTCCTTAAGGAAACCAGCACAAGACTTCACGTGCGGCAAACCCTCGGCTGGCAGGCGCCACCCAGACCTTACCGCGGGAAGAGGTGGCCAGGTCAGCCACCACCCACATTGACTCCTGCGCGTGCGTCCTGTGGGGGTGGACGCGTACTTCAGAATTCACTCGGAAAAGCAGCCTTATTGTGAAAGGGAGACATTTCTGTCACACCCACAGCATGTTCACAAAAAGGGGATCCAGCTTAACGGAGAACACTTAGCTGTATTGGGGTTTGGGGTGGTTTTTGTTGTTGTTGTTGTTGTTTGGTGCTGGACAGTTTAGGGGTTTGGTTTTGTTGTTGTGTTGTTCTTTGTTTTACTGCCAGTCTTGGGACTTGAACTCAGGGCCTAGGTGCTGTCCCTGAGCTCAAAGCCAACACTCTACCATTTGAGCCACAGCTCCACTTCTGGCTTTTTCTGTGATTAATCGGAGTTAAGAGTCTCAAAGACTTTCCTGCCCAGGCTGGGCTCAAACCCGGATCCTCAAGTCTCAGCCTGCTGCGTGGCCAGGAAGTACCACCTGCCCATCCAACATCGACGAACTCGAAGAGCTAGGGACTGTCAAGCAATTCTTTTATTGTATTACACCCCAGCTCACCTCACACCATTGACTCAAATATACAAAATCGGGCAAAAAAAAATCCTTTTTAGAATGACTTAAGTTTACTCTGAGGTCTGTAAGCATCTCGTGATTTCTGTTCCGCATGGCCGCCATCAGTAAGTAGATGAACAGCTATGATTCCTCACCCGGGACCTGGATCCTACAACAGCACAGAAAAGCCAGGACGGGATAGCTACTGTGGTTCGGCCCGTGTGCGGAGCTATGACTCGCTGCTCCGTAAATCCAAGGGCAAGAGCCACTTCCTAACACAGCTCCTCTTCAATCCTTCTTGACTAGACAAGGTCATAAATTCTGCCTCTCTCTAAAAAAACAAAGCAATGAATCAAAAACAGCTTGTCAAACATGAAAGCAGCCGAAGGGCTCTGGTGCGGCCCGTGGCTGAAGATGACTCAGTTCATTCCTTTTCTTTGGTGTCTTGGTGCCGGTACTGAGACCTGAGCGCAGCATCTCGTGGGCTGATCTGACTCTTTGCTCTATCTA
The DNA here is from genome assembly GCF_024711535.1 of Dipodomys merriami. Lineage (NCBI taxonomy): Eukaryota > Metazoa > Chordata > Mammalia > Rodentia > Heteromyidae > Dipodomys > Dipodomys merriami. The sequence continues at coordinate 4,084,108 of NW_027206446.1, read as the reverse complement.
GATGGGAGTTCTACCACTTGAGCCACAAATCCACTCGGGTCATTTTTGCTGGTGAACTATACAGAGAGTCTCACAGACTTTCCTGCTGAAGTTGGCTTTGAACTGAGATACTCAGATGTCTCCTGAATAGCTGGGATTATAGACTTGAGCCACTGGAGCCCAGCTTCCCCGCCCCCATCCCCGGTCCTGGGACTTGAACTCAGAGCCTGGGTGCTGTGCCTGAGTCTCTCTCTGTGTTTATGACTCGTGTCTTACCACCTGAGCCACAGCGCCACTTCCAACTTTTTCTGGTGTTTCATTGGAGATCAGAGTCTCCCGGACTTTCCTGCCCGGGCTGGCTTTGAACCTCAATCCTCAGATCTCAGCCTCCTGTGTCACCGGGATGACAGGCGGGAGCCACTGGTGCCCAACTTTAATCTTAACTGTGTGGGTTTTTTTTTTATGATTTCTGGGCCCAATCTGTTCTCTATGAATGAGTACACTGTGCCCAGTGAAATCCGTTCCTAGAAAGTAAGTCATGGATTGGGAACCAACAGCGTCCCTTTCCCATGTGGGTAGTTAGGACCCACCCCCGTGGACCTCGGTTTCTCCTGGGGTGTGCGCACACACGTTGTCCCCCTCGCTCTGCCCCCCGGGAGCCTCAGTTTCCCCTGGGATGTGTGCACACACATGGTGGGTGGTGAGTTCTCTCCCTGGTTAGGACCCGCCCCCGTGGGCCTCGGTTTCCCCTGGGGTGCGTGCACACACGTTGTCCCCCTCGCCCCGCCCCCGTGGGCCTCGGTTTCCCCTGGGATGTGCACGCACGTTGTCCCCCTCACTCCGCAGCTTCCAGAAGGGGTGGACGTAGAACCAGGAGCCCTCGTTGCCGGCCGCGTCCAGGGACACCCGCATGGCGTTCTTCTCCAGCAGAGCGGGCAGCCGCTTGTTCACCGTCAGGTATTTGTTGCTTTTGATGTGCAGCAGCTGCAGGGAAACATCATCACTTGGCTCAGGTCTCCCTCCCCTGGCTAGCTTCACCCGCAAGTCTGTAACAGATCACACTGGGCAGTGCGGGAGGTCAGGTCGCACTGGGTGGTGCGAGAGGTCAGGTCGCACTGGGCGGTGCGGGAGGTCAGATTGCACTGGGCAGTGCGGGAGGTCAGATCGCACTGGGAAATGCAGGAGGTCAGGGCGCACTGGGCCATGCAGGAGGTCAGGTCGCACTGGGCAGTGCGGGAGGTCAGGTCGCACTGGGCGGTGCGGGATGCGCCCTTGGTAGCTCACAGGCATCCCAGCTTCTGAGACCTGAGCAGCGCAGGTGGAAGCCAGCCCGAGACTCTATCTCCAGTGAACCGGCAGAGGCATGGCCCGAGTGGTAAAGCACCAGCCTTGAGTGAGAAAGCTGAAGGACATTGCCAAGGCCCTGAGTTCAAGCCTCAAGACAGACACGGAAGGAAGGAAGGAAGGAAGGAAGGAAGGAAGGAAGGAAGGAAGGAAGGAAGGAAGGAAGGAAGGAAGGAAGGAAGGAAGGAAGGAGGGAAGAAAGGAGGGAGGAGGAGGTAGGGAGGGAAGGATGGAAGGAAGGAAGGAAGGAAGGAGGGAAGGAGGGAGGAAGGAAGGAAGGAAGGAAGGAAGGAAGGAAGGAAGGAAGGAAGGAGGGAAGGAGGGAAGGAGGGAAGGAAGGAAGGAAGGAAGGAAGGAAGGAAAGAAGGAAGGGGAAAGAGGGAAGGAGGGAAGGAAGGAAGGAAGGAGGGAAGGAGGGAAGGAAGGAAGGAGGGAAGGAAGGAAGGAAGGAAGGAAGGAAGGAAGGAAGGAAGGAAGGAAGGAAGGAAGGAAGTCTCAGCCTCCTAAGGAGCTAGGTGGTTTTGTTTTATAGGAGGGAGATATTTTCTTTCCTTCTTTTCTTCCTTCCTTCCTTTTTTTCCTTTCATGTCAGAACTTGGGCTTGAACTCAGGGCCTGGGCACTTTCTGTTAAGTTTTACACTCAAGGCAGGCCCTGGACCACTCAATTCACGACTCTACTTACGATTCCTGTGGCACGTTGCTGTTATTGTTGTTGCTGTTGTTGTTGTTGTTTTGCTGGCGCGTGGAGGTAAGTGTCTCACGGACTTCGCTGCCCTGCACCGAGATCCTCCGCTCTCAGCGTCCGGAGAGGCTGGGATGCAGCGGGAGCTGCTGGTGCCAGGCAGTGTCCCGAGGCCTCTCCCTAGGCCTCTCCCTGCGGGGGGCCTCTCCCTGCAGGGGCCTCTCCCTGCGGGGGCCTCTCCCTGCAGGGGCCTCTCCCTGCGGGGGGGGGGGCCTCTCCTGCGGGGGGCCTCTCCCTGCGGGGCGCCTCTCCCGAGGGCTCTCCCTGCGGGGGGGGGACCTCTCCCTGTTGGGGCCTCTCCCTGTGGGGACCTCTCCCTGCGGGGGGCCTCTCCCTGCGGGGCCTCTCCCTGCGGGGGCCTCTCTCTGCAGGGGCCTCTCCCTGTGGGGGGCCTCTCCCTGTGGGGGCCTCTCCCTGTGGGGGACCTCTCCCTGCGGGGGGCCTCTCCCTGCGGGGGGGCCTCTCCCTGCGGGGGGCCTCTCCCTGTGGGGGCCTCTCCCTGTGGAGGGCTCTCCCTGTGGGGGCCTCTCCCTGTGGGGACCTCTCCCTGCGGGGGCCTCTCCTGAGGCCTCTCCCGAGGCCTCTCCCTGCGGGGGGCCTCTCCCTGCGGGGGGGCCTCTCCCAAGGCCTCTCCCTGCGGGGGGCCTCTCCCTGTGGGGGGCCTCTCCCTGCGGGGGGCCTCTCCCTGTGGGGGGCCTCTCCCTGTGGGGGGCCTCTCCCTGCGGGGCTCACTGTCAGGAGGCTGCGACTGTCTCCCTTCCTGAACAGCGTTCCAACGTATTATATATTTGTTTATTTTGCCGGTCCTGGGACTTGAACTCAGGGCCTCGGCGCTGTCCCTGAGCCTCTCTGTGCTCAAGGCTGGCACTCTACCGCTTGAGCCACAGCCCCACGCCCAGCTTTTTCTGAATAATTCATTGGAGATAAGAGTCTCACGAACTTCTCTGCTCAGGACTGGCTTCGAACCCTGATCCTCAGCTCTCAGCCTCCTGAGTAGCTGGAATTACAGGCATGAGCCACTGGCGCCCAGCTCCAACTTATTTTTAAGTGTGTACAATAGTGCACTGGATATAAAGTGAATCCCCAGGACACCTGTATTCCCCACTGAAGAGCCAAGCCTTCTCGCTCAGATTGTTTCACACGGTCGGCACTCTAACCTTATGGATAGGTAAGCAATCCAGCCACCAAACAGTTACCTTTTTTAAGCAAAAACAGAGACTTACTTGGATGACGTTACTGTACTTCACAATTTCTCCCAACAGCTTCTTGTTCTCGGATTCGTTTTGTTTCTGCTCTAACTCAGCAGCATGCTATAAAATAATTAGCAAGAACTCAGCGCAGAAAGACAGCGAAGGGCACAGAAACTGACCAGGAAGCAGACAGCTTTGGGAACAAGAATCAAACTAGAAAGCTAATAAATAGACTATACCTTGGTGTAGGTATGTGAGGGAGAGAATAAATAAATGATCACAGTGAATTTGCTCATTTTTCAATGTTTGCTAAATTCAGTGAGACATTGTCAGTCACTTTTACTCCAGAAACATCAGGAAAGTCCTGCCTGTCTAGTCTGACAAAACTCGCTTAGGAAGGAGTGTCAAACTAAGCAGGATAGTGAGAATTACAAATGCCTCGGGTTCTTCTTTAACTAAGAGGACCGTTAACAATGCAAAATTCAGTTCCATCCAACTCACACTTGGGGAGACTGGAAACATCGGTCTTTCTAGTTTGGTCTGTTTGGGTTTTGGGTGTGTGTGTGTGTGTGTGTGTGTGTGTGTGTGTGCGCGCGCGCACGCGCACACATGCCCACACAGGGGCTTGAACACAGGACCTTACAATATTCCTTCCCTTCGCTCAAGGCTGGCTCTCTACCACTTCAGCCACAGCTCCACTTTGGGTTTTTTGCTGGTAAATTGGAAATACAACATTAATGGACTTTGCTGTCTGGGCCGGCTTTGAATCATAATCCTCAGCTCTCAGCCTCCTGAGTTGCTGGGATTACAGGCGTGAGCCACCAGTGCCTGGCTACAAACAGGGTTTTTTTTTTCCTGCCAGTCCTGGGTCTTGAACTCTGGGCCTGGGCGCTGTCCCTCAGCTCTTCAGCTCAAGGCTGGCGCTCTACCCTTGAGCCACAGCGCCACTTCTGGCTTTTTCTGCTTATGTGGTGCTGAGGAATCGAACCCAGGGCCTGGTGCTGAGGAATCAAACCCAGGGCCTCGTGCGTGCAAGGCGAGCGCTCTACCCCTGAGCCGCCTGCCCAGCCCTCTTTTTCTGTGTTGATGTAAAGTGAAGTTGTTATCAACTTTACACGCAGCCTGGCCAGGATCCTTGATGTTTAAATTATTTTTTTCTATCTCTTTCAGGGGGGAGAACTGAATAGGTGTCAAGCGAGCTAGGAGCCGGACTCCTAGCTCCCGGACTCCTAGCCGGACTCTGCTTCCCGTTCTGTGGGAGGGAAGGCTTGAATTCACCGGGCACGCCTTTCCCCACAAGAAGACTTCCAGAATGTGTCTCAACAGGCCAAGAGAGAAACGACCCCACCCGACCCTCAAAAACCACAGACAGTTGTTAAAATGACATCTCTCTGCCCTGGGCACATGGAGGATGCTGGAAAGCTCTGGAAGGGTGTGTGATCTGTAGAGACACGTTTCCTTCCCCGGGAGCTGGCTCGGGCGGCGAGGCCGCGCCCCTACCTGCAGCTTCTTCAGCAGGGCGGCCTCCGTGTGGTTGCCTTGCTTGGCCTGCTTGGCTTTCCAGTACTGCTTCTGGGCGGAGTAGCGATTCATTGGGCACACCTTGAACAGGCAGTCTGCAAGACAGACGGACACCAGAACTCAGACAGGCACCAAACACCCCCTGGCCCAGCGGGGCAGGGGCTCTGAGGGAGAGCCCTCGCCCAGCATGCCTGAGGCCCTGGGCGCCACAGACACAGAAAAGGCCTAGGATCGGCACCAAACCAAAAAAGAAAAGAGAGGAAGGAAGGAAAGAAGGAAGAGAGAAAGAGGAAAAGAAGAGCCAGGCACCGGTGGCTCACACCTGTCATCCCAGCTACTCAGGAGGCTGAGATCTGAGGATTGTGGTTCAAGGCCAGCCCAGGCAGGAAAGCCCATGAGACTCTGATCTCCAGTGCTTTACTCAGAAAAAAAAAGCCAGAAGTGGTGCTGTGGCTCAAGTAGTAGAGCACCAGCCTTGAGCCCAAAGAAGCTCAGGGACAGCGTCAGGGCCTGAATTCAAGCCACAGGACCAGCTAAAAAGAAGGGGAAGAGAAGGAGGAAGAGGAGGAGGAGGAGGAGGAGGAGGGGGAGGAGGAGGAGGAGGAGGAAGAGGAGGAGGAGGGGGGGGAGGAGGAAACGGTCTTCAGGTAGAGAACCTGTTTGGTGAATTGCAGACGACCCACCAACACTGGCAGTTAGTGGTGTCTAGGCTGGCTAGCAGCCACAGCGTCCCGGCCGACCCTGCGTAACTCTATGAGCAGGGTGGAGGGAGTCAGGACCCCCAGACAGGTTTACTGTCATCCCCGGGCCGCCTGGCCTCGGCCGCAGAAAACCACCTTCCTCCTGAAGTTTCCCCACTGAGCTCTGGAGAAGGAGTCCATGGCTCAGGGCCCCAGACAGGGGGACTCAAAAATGGCTTCCCAAACGCGAAGGCAGAGGCCACGTCGAAAGAGCAAAGAGGGGTAAAGGGACGCAGATGCAGGGGGCCGAGAATCCCACGCCAGCCAACCTGCCGCGCACAGAAACGCAGCGAGGACAAGCAAACACACCTGCCATCCCAGCCAGGCAGGAGGCTGAGCTGTGAGGATCCCAGTTGGAGGCCGGAAAGTCTGTTAAGACTCAGGTTCCCATAACCACCAAAAAAAAGCCAGACTTGGAGCTGTGGCGCAAACGGGAGCGTGCTAGTCTTGAGCCGAAAAGCTGCAAGAGCGTGAGGCCTTGAGTTCAAGTCTCGGGATGGTCCCAAAGCCAAAAGGGCCTGCGAATCTCAGCTGCAACCTGCAGACAGAGCTGGACGGCTGCGGTCAGGATCTGCACACGAGGAAAATGCCAGAACCACCAGGCCGCAGAGGCTTAGGCCTGCGACCCTCGCCACGCAGGAGGCTGGAGCTGGAGCCGCGAGGCCCACAGCCAGCCCGGGAAGCGGAGTCCGGAAGATTCCATGTCCAATAGAAACAGCCAAAAACTAGCTGGGGCCTTGGCTCAAAGAACAGAGCTCCAGTCAGCCAGCAAGTTGAGCGAGAAAGAGGTGCTGAGTTCAAAACCTACTACTGCCAAATAATAAACAGGATAACAATAACACCGGCCAAATAACAATGTCAATAACAATAACGCCTCCTCTTGAGAAGTGTTCAAACCTGATGTCTGTCTGGTGCGGATGGCTGACCCCCGTCACCCCAGCGACTCAGGAGGCTGAGACCTGAGGGCTGAGGTCCAAAGCCGGACAGGTCAGGACGAGACAGAGTGCCAGCCTCAAGTGGAGAAGCCGCAGGAGGGCACCGGGCTCTGAGCCCACGCCCGGGGCTGGCCTCGAGTCTCAGTCCTCAGCTCACAGCCTCCTGAGTCGCCGATGGCAGGCGTCAGCCCCGGCCCCCAACTCTGCTTTCAATACCTTGTGTTTTGGGGTTTTTTTTACTCTACCGGTCTTGGGCTGGTCAGATGTTTTGTCTAATTGTAAATTTACGGCCTTATGAAAATGTTAGTAAGGCAGGCCGCGCCTCGGCCCCGTCCCCGGGCAAGTTCCTGATGACGCACCGCGCTGTGAGCACCGTGGCTCCGTTCAGTGGGGTTCTCCACACCCACACCCCGCCACCCGGCTAATGACTAGCTGTCGGCCCTTCGAGGACTGAGATGTCACTCGGGGCTTCTGGGAACAATTTTCTCAGAGCCTGTGAGACAGAACACAGATTGCTGGGTCAGCCTTTAACATAGGCAAACACAAGCCGGGCGCCGGCGGTCACACCTGTCATCCCAGCAACTCAGGAGGCTGGGGTCTGAGGATTGTAATTCGAAGTCAGCCCAGACAGAAGGAAAGTCCCCGTGAAACTCTTTTTATTTTTTTTTTTTTGGGTCCAGTCATGGGCCTGAACTCTGGGCCTGGGCGCTGTCCCTCAGCTCTTCAGCTCAAGGCTAGCACTCTACCATTTGAGCCACAGTGCCACTTCCGGCTTTTTTCTTTTTGCTTATGTGGTGCTGAGGAATCGAACCCAGGGCCTCATGCATGCAAGGCAAGCACTCTACCACTGAGCCACCTTCCCAGCCCTCCGTGAAACTCTTATCTCCAACAAACTACTCAAAAAAGCTGGAAGTGGTGCTGTGGCTCAAGTGGTAGAGCGCCAGCCTTGAGCACAAAGTAGCTCAGGGGCAGCACCCAGGCCCTGAGTTCAAGCCCCAGGACCAGCAAAAAACAAAAAGGCAAATACAGAAATGTACTCTTCACCTGACTCGTGTATTTGTTACCCCTTTGCATATCGCCTTTATAATAACAATTCCAAAAATAGGCAAATGTTATCATAAACACAACCTGGCTGGTGTCTCTGAGCAATCTACTGTTTTTCCTGCCGATAGCCATTTAGCTATTTGGTGCCTTGTAACCCTGTCTCTTAAACCAGCACAGTAGCCCGGTGCCGGCGGTCACGCCTGTAATTCCAGATTCTCAGGAGGCTGAGCTATGAGGATCATGGTTTGAAGCCAACCCAAGCAACCTATCTCCATTAAAAACTACTCAGAAAAAGCCAGAAGTGGAACTGTGGCTCAAGAGGTAGAGCACCAGCCTTGAGCAAAAGAAGCTCAGCAACAGCGCCCAGGCCCTGAGTTCAAGCCCCAGGACTGGCAAAAACAAACTAAACTAAACTAAACAAACCTAACACGGTCGTAGGCCTTTTCTACGAAGAAAAAGGTTAGGAATCTGCTCAATGTCACTTTTTACTTGCATTTGGTTTTAATTATTTTATGTCGTGCTGGGGCTTGAACTCAGGGCCCGGGCGCTGTCCCTCAGCTCTTTCACTCAAGGCTGGTGCTCTCCGACTTGAGCCACAGCTCCACTTCCAGCCTGTGGCTGGTGCATTGGAGCTAAGACTCTCATGGACTTTGGTGCCCGGGCTGGCTTTGAACAGCCATCCTCAGATCTCAGCCTCCTGAGTAGCTGGGCTGACAGGCGCGAGCCGCCGGCGCCCGGCTTACACAGGCTCCTAACGTGTTCAGTGTGGGCCAAAGAGCGCACAGCATGTGAAAGTCCCCTTGGTTCTGGGAGAGGCTGCGTAGCAGACCGAGCAGAGTTAGATCGCATTCTCAGTTCATGTTACAGCAGGGCTGTGTGCCAGAAGGAGGAGGAGAAGGAGAACTTTTCCACCCGGCTGGTCTGGGGCCAAAACCGCATTTTCCTTCAACTGAAAGGAAAATTTGCCAACCACTGGCAAAACGCCAACAAACACAAATGACTCATGGGCCTTGAAAATTCACTTTTCGTGCTGAACCAGGGTGGGGTAAGACATGACAAGAAGGAATCTATTCAGAAAGCAAGGCCCTTTAGGTGTTACACTCTGCTACTGAGGCTTGAACCCAGGACCTGGGGTGGGGGTTGGCTCAAGGCTGGTGCTCTGCCACTTGAGCCACACCTCCACTTCCAGCTTTTTGCTGGTTCACTGAAGATCAGAGTCTCCAGGATTTGTCTGCCCTGGGTGGCTTAAAACCGAGATTCTCAGAGCTCTGCCGACTGAGTAGCAGGGACTACAGGAATGAGCTGCAGAGCTGAAATACTCCCTCGGATGAGAAGTATAGCCAAGAGGAATTGGCACAGTGGGTAGAGTTCTTATCTTCTGTTTACAGAAAAGAGGCTCGCGGCCTTCACCTGGCTCAGCTGTGTTTATTATATGTGGTTTAAAGTTGCATCTCCGCATTGCGGAGACCAGGAAATTCCAGCACGGGACAGTGTAAGTTTTCTACTATTTATAATCCATCAATAAGAAGTTGAAGTGTTCACTGCTGAGGCTCTGTGTAAATATTCCTTATTATGACTTCTAACTTAACCTTCCAGATGGGCAAACACAGTCGTTGTTGACATCTTAAGAGCACCAGAAGCTTGTGACTTTGTTGTTGTTGGCCTTGGGGCTTGAACTCAGGGCCTGGGCGCTGTCCTTGAGCTCTTTTGTTCAAGGCCAGCGCTCTACCACTTTGAGCCACAGCTCTACTTCTGGTTTTCTGGTGGTTCCTTGGAGATCAGAGTCTCATGGACTTTCCTGCCCAGGCTGGCTTTGAACCGCGATCCTCAGATCTCAGCCTCAGCGGGGATGGCAGGCGTGAGTTACCAGCACCTGGCTGCTTGTGATATTTTACCACTTATGGGTCTGAGGTTGAGGAGACTCTGCCAAGGTAAAGGATGAATAAAGAGCAGATGTTGCACACACGCGCACACACACACACACACACACACACACACACGTGCAAAAAGAGCAGCGCTATATCTCAAGGTGCCCCACAGTGAGCCACGGGAAGCCAGTTCTGCTGAGATCATCACCAGATCACGTTAACCACCACGTTTACAAAGCTTTGGCTAATTATCTACCTGGTGTGTGCCACACCTGTTCTCCTCCCAGGAACTCGGCCATGAGCAACCGCACCCCACCCCCTGGGGCCCAGTCAGGGCCGAGGGAGGCGGCCGACGCCCTCATCCCTGCCTCTGGGAAGTGGAGATCGAGAGCAACACCGGTCAGCCGCAGCCCAATCAAAAGCATCGACATTTCACCGGGTGCCGGCGGCTCCCGCCTGTCACCCCGGCTACACAGGAGGCTGAGATCGGAGGATCACGGTTCAACGCCAGCCCGGGCAGGAAAGTCCCTGAGACTCTGATCTCTAATAAACCACCAGAAAACTGGAAGTGGCACTGTGGCTCAAGTGTTAGAGCGCCAGCCTTGGCCCTGAGTTCAAGCCCCATGACCAAAAAAAAACAATCTTCATTTCAACCAACGAGGCCTGTGTGTTGGTTCACACCTGTAGTCCCCTCTGCTAGACAGGAAGATCACGGGCAACACAATGAGACCCAACCCCAGAAATTACCTAATGCAAAGAAGGGGCTGGAAGCCTGTCCAGTCAGCAGAAGCCCTGAGGTCAGTCACCAACATTGCCCAGAAGGAGAGCGCACGGGGCGGAGCCGCAGCTCTGGCCGGTGCCGGCCGGCAGAGCCAGCTCCGCGGCCCGGTCCGCTCTAGACTCCAGTCAGGAAGTTTCCACCGTGCTAAAAGCCTTCAAAACGCCCTCAGAACTGAAAAGAACATTCCACAGAGCTTTCCCAGAGACCTCTGTGGAAAACGTTTGTATTGACCAATAAGTGTATGTACAGTGCACAACTCATCATGTGTGTATGTGTGTGTGTGTGTGTGTGTATGTGTGTGTGTGTGTACAGGGGCTTGAACTCGGGGCCTGGATCCTGTCCCTGAGCTTTTGTGCTCAAGGCTGGCACCCGACCACTTGAGCCGCAGCTCCACTTCTGGCTTTTGGCAGGGGAGGGTGGCTGGTTAACTGAAGAGTCTCACGGGCCTTTTCTGCCTGGGCTGGCTCAAACCACAGTCCTCAGGCTTCACCCTCATGAGAGCTAGTGCCCAGCTCTGACTGCGATCTTCTGAAAGAAAAAAACTCAAATATGGGCTGGGTACTGGTGCTCACACCTATAACCGCAGCTCCTCGGGAGGCTGAGATCTGAGGATCAGGGTTCAAACCCAGCCTGGGCAGGAAAGTCCGTGAGACTTTTGATCTCTAATGAAACCACCGGAAAACCAGAAGTGGAGCTGTGGCTCAAAGCGGTAGAGCACCAGCCTGGAGCGAAAGAGCTCAGGGACAGCGGCCAGACCCCGAGTTCCTAAATGAAAACTAAATAAATAAATAGGGAAGACAAGTCAACCCTTGCTCATTTATAGAGGGTCAGAATTCTCCTTCCCAGCCAGGCCAAAGGTGGGGGGCAGGGGGGCACACAAGAAGTTCTGTGAAGAGGAAAGAGAGTATTTCCCCAGGTAGCCAGAGAATCAGCAGTCCTTGGGGTCCTGGAGGGAACCTTCCAGAACAGGCTTCCATGTGCCCCAGGCATGAAGAACACAGGCCTTCCCGGCCAGACGCCGGGCAGAGAGCATCAGGGCAGCATCGCTGCGGCTCGCCTGCGGCTGCCAGACACACAGACACGGCGCAGGGGGCCGCGGGACGGGAGCTTACACACCGTCAGGACCACACTCGGCTGAGCGCAGCCAGACACAGACATGCGCTCTTCTCCAGACCACAGCCAGAAGCTCACCGGGGCGGGAACTGCTGGAGATTCCTAACAACCAGGCAACAGGGCAGGATGTCGGTTTTGTTTTGACAAAATTAAGAAGTTGACTGGCCGTGACTGTGTCCAACGCGGCCGGCCAGCCTTAAGTCAGGACAGGCTCCAAGCCGGACACCCACGGCTCCCGCCGGTCACCCCAGCTCCTCAGGAGGCTGAGACCTGAGGAGAGGAATGACAAACTGCAACGCAGGCCATCTGAGAGAGAGACAGATGGAGAGACAGAGTTGGAGAGATGCAGAGACGCTGAGAGAGAGAGACAGAGAGAGATGGGGACAGAGAGACAAGGAGAGATGGAGAAAGATGGACAGACACAGACAGACAGACAGACAGAGAAGGGAAAGAGAGAAAAGCAATCATAACATGTTTCTTGTGGAAAACAGCTGTCAAAAAGCAATCATAGAAGATAACGTTGGTGGCTCCCGCCTGTCATCCCAACGACTCGGGAGGCTGGACCTGAGGATCGTGGTTCAAAGCCAGCCTGGGCAGCAAAGTCCCTGAGACTCTCGTCTCTAATTAACCGTGAAAAAAGCCAGACGTGGAGAAAGATAGATAGACAAAGACACAGACAGACAGACAGCAGGAGGGGGGGGGGTGGTGGTAACGAAGTGTGGCTCAAGTTGTAGAGCGCTAGCCTTGAGCAAAAAGGTCAGGGGCAGCGCCCAGGCCCCGAGTTCAAGGCCCGATACAGGCACACACACACACACACACACACAGAGCGTGCAACTCCGCTGAGCCTCCTCTTTGAAGACCCCGTCACTGAGCTCAGGGAGACAGAGCTGTGTCTGCCGCCCCCGCCAGCCCTGGACCAGGAAAGAGCCGACGCCAAGGCCGCGGGGCTGCCCGCCCCGGCCCCGGCCTCCTCGCCTGCATGCAGGCATCTGCGCGGCTCCTGAGACTCTTGCCTGTCCCCAGGATCCCTTTTCTCTCTCTTCTCTTTCTGCCGGTCCTGGGTCTTGAACTCAGGGCCCTGAGCTCAGGCCTGTCCCTGAGCAACTGGTGCTCAGGCCGCGCTCGACCCCTCGGTGCCACAGCGCCACTTGCGGTTTTCTGGGGGCTCCTTGGAGATCGGAGTCTCAGGGACGTTCCCGCCCAGGCCGACCTCGAACCACGCTCCTCCTCTCCCCGCCGCCCGGGCAGCTGGGATTATAGTGTGTGTCACCAGCACCAGGCAGGGCAGTATTTAACATCAGAACACGATAGCCTTTATTTTCGATCAAGCATTGCTTGAAAAGGCTTATATTACACTTGGACATGAGTGAAGAAAAACCCAGATTCCTCCCAATACAAGGGACATGTGGATTTCATCCATGAACTCCACAAGCTCCTCTGTTCCTGAAACTTCCAAACACATCCATGGAAGAAGGCAGGAAGCAGTGTTGAGGGAATTGAGAAGAAAGGGGAGAAACAGGACACAGAAAAACAAGAGAAGCTCAACTTGCATCCAGCAGTCCTGGGGTTCGGGGACAGTGAGCCGCCTGCCCCCCTTTCCAGAAAAAGAAAAGGAAAACAGATGAGGCTATCTCCCCAAGATCAAGGAGCTAGGGCACCCCGCCCAAGCCCTGCCGGTGAATCACCCCCAGGCCAAACACCAGCACAGCACATTCCAGGAGAAGGGTGCCCCACCTGACAGCTACCCCAGGCACAGAACATTCTGGAAACTACCTCTCTACGTATAATCCTGGGGCTTGAACTCGGGGCCTGGGCGCGGGCCCTGAGCTTCTTTTGCTCAAGGCTGGCGCTCTACCACGTGAGCCGCACAGCGCCACTTCTGGCTCTTTCTGTGTCTGGGGTGCTGAGGAATCGAACCCGGGGCTTCGCACGTGCGAGGCGAGCGCTGTGCCCCTGAGCCCCCTGCCCAGCCCTCTCTGTGCATTTCTGTATTTGATTTTCCTGTGTGTGTCTAAGGTGTAGCCCTCGGATTACAACAGTTCGCTGGAGTATTTGAGATGCACACCATGCCTGTTATTTTTGCTGATGGCATCTAATCCAAAAAGTCAACACATCAGTCCTAGAGTTCAAAAATGTCTACGTGTGTGTGTGTGTGTGTGTGTGTGTGTGTGTGTGTGTGTGTGTGAATTCAGGGCCTGGGCTTTTTCCACTCAAGGCTGGTGCTCTATCTCTGAGTCATACCTCCACTTCCAACTTTCACCGGTTCATTGGAGATCAGGGTCTCATGGACTTTCCTGCCCGGGCTGGCTTTGAACCGTGATCCTCAGATCTCAGCCTCCTGAGTAGCTGGGATGGCAGGTGTGAGCCACAGCACCTGGCTAGATGTCTAAAGCAACAGCTTTTAGATGGACAGTGGCCTCCTTCAGGAATAATCTCAAAACTACTAGAAGCTGGGCGCCGGTGGCTCCGGCCTGCCATCCCAGCTACTCAGGAGGCTGAGATCTGAGGATCGCGCGGTTCAAAGCCAGCCCGGGCAGGAAAGTCTCTGAGACTCTGATCTCCAATAAACTATTCAGAAAAAGCCAGAAGGGGCGCTGTGGCTCAAGTGGTAGAGTGCTATCCTTGAATACAAAAAAAAAGCTCAGAGACAGAGCTAGGCCCTGAGTTCAAGCCTCACAATCAACCAAAACAAAAAACAAAAAACAAAAGCCACTAGAAAGTACTGTCACCAGCTGAGCTGGCCGTGACCCAGGCCAACTGGTGTCCTGAATTTCTCTGTGCGTTTTTTATTCCCCCTTCCAAGTCCCTGCTCTTTCTTTTTTGCCAAAGGCTGCTGCTCTACCCTTTGAGCCACAGCTCTGTTTCTGGCCTTTTGATGGTTCATTGGAGAAAAGAGCCTCCTGGACTTCCCTACGGGGGCTGGCCTCTAAATGTGATCCTCAGATCTCAGCCTCCAGAGTGGCTGGGATGACAGGCGGGAGCCACCAGTGCTCCGCTTGATTTAGGATCTTTGAAACTTCAGTAAACATTGGTGTTCTTGATGTTTCTAGCTTAGCTGATTGGGGTTGATCGGAGCATTTGTCAAAATGCACAGAGAGGGCTGGGCAGGTGGCTTCGTGGTAGAGTGCTCGCCTAGCATGCATGAGGCCCTGGGTTCGATTCCTAAGCACCACATACACAGAAAAAGCCAGAAGTGGAGCTGTGGCTCAAGTGGTAGAGCGCTAGCCTTGAGCAAAAGAAGCTCAGGGACAGCAGTGCCCAGCCCTGCGTTCAAGCCTCAGGACCGACCAAAAAAGAAAAGAAGGGGAAGGAAGGAAAGAAGAAAGAAAGAAAGAAAGAAAGAAAGAAAGAAAGAAAGAAAGAAAGAAAGAAAGAAAGAAAGAAAGAAGGAAAGAAGGAAAGAAGGAAAGAAGGAAAGAGAAAGAGAGAGAAAGAAAGAAGGAAGGAAGGAAGGAAGGAAGGAAGGAAGGAAGGAAGGAAGAAAGAAAGAAAGAAAAGAAAGAATTCAATTCAAGCCTCAGTACTGGGATCAAAACAAAAAAAAAATCCTTAAGTCAACACTTGCGCACATGATTTACCCCAGACATAAAATCATGCTGAGCCCATGAGGAAGCCAAATTACAAAGCCTGCGTCTAGACTCCTGAGAGATGAGATGCCCAGGACTAACAATTACAGTTCATGGTCAGTCCTTTGGGTGTGTATGTGTGTGTGTGTGTGTGTGTGTGTGTGTGTGTGTGTGTGTGTGTCTGTCTGTCTGTCTGTCTGTGTCTGTCTGTGTCTGTGTCTGTGTGTGTATGTATCTGTGTGTCTGTCTGTCTGTCTGTCTGTCTGTCTGTCTGTGTCTGTGTCTGTGTGTGTATGTGTCTGTCTGTCTGTCTGTCTGTCTGTCTGTCTGTCTGTCTGTCTGTCTGTCTGTGTGTCTGCCTGCCTGTCTGTCTGCCTGTCCCGGGGATTGAACTCAGGGCCTTGAGCTCTCACTTGGCACTTTGTGCTCCACGCTGGCATTCTACCACTTGATCCACACCGATGCTTCCAGCTTTTGGAGAGGTGAGAGAGGTCGGAGTCTCTCAGGTGTATCTGTCCGGCCTGGCCTCCACCCTCGATCCTCAGATCTCAGCCTCTTGAGTAGCTGGGATGACAGGCGGGAGCCACCAGCGCCCGGCTAACCAGCCCCTCATTGAAAAAATACTTTTCAAAAGATGCCACAGTAGCCATCTAAAAACTTAATTTTAGCAGCCTTCGCTACCAGCAATCAAGCTATTCTTGTCTGCGGTGAGTCTTTAGCATGTTTGAGCCATTTCTTCAGTTGCATCCTTAGATTAGGGAATAATGCCTTGGTTCTCCTGGTTTGAATAAAAATGTTTTTTTTGGTAATTGTCAGACCTGAGGCTTGAACTCAGGGCCTGGGTACTACCCCTGAGCTGATTTTACTCAAGGCTTGGCCCTGTACCCCTTGAACCACAGCAGCACTCCTGGTTTTCTGGTGGTTCATTGGAGATCAGAATCTCATGGGCTTTCCTGCCCAGGCTGGCTTTGAACCATGATCCTCAAATCTCACTCAGCCTCCTGAGTAGCTAGGATGACAGGCGGGAGCCACCAGTGCCCGGCTGCAGAATAACTTTTCGAATGCAGGAAAATGTGTTTGTGAACTCTCGATGGCATCCAATCCCCCCGGGGATGGAGAAGGCTTAGACTTGCCAAAGTTCCTCCTGTTTTGAGAAAGCTTCAGGCAGAGCAGCTGGCGTTCCAACCGGGGTCTATAAACCTTCAGGACAGACTCTTCTGTGCTGAACGAAGTTCTCTCTCTCTCCATTGCACTGGAATTCCTGAGCCAGGAGACTCTCAGGGCTGAGCTACAAGGGGGAGCGTGGACTCTTCCCATCCCCAGCAGCAGCAGCAGTTCCCGATTGCCATTGGACAGAGGGGGCTTGCACGCTCACAGACTGGAAGGAGAAGCTGCGGGTGGGGCAGGCGGTCGCCCGGATCTACAGGCCGATGGTCCGCGGGGACTGCTTCACTGGCGTGAGCCCGCACAGGGTGCCCTGGCTCAGACTGGGCAGACCAAGAGGCAGGAGGACTTTTCTAGATCCTCCCTAGTTCAAAGGAAGTAAAAATGGACAACTTTGCAAACCAGAGACGCTGGGTTCTCTGTGGTGCAGGTGCAGAACTCCCTAGGACTAAAGAAATCCGGTACAAAACGTTGATCCTGGCCTGGCTGAAGCACTGCAGAGAAGTAGACATTGCTTTTGCCTGTGGTTTTATCCCCAGTGTCTTCCACAGCAAGTGGGAAATGTTCTGTGAATGCTACAGAAATAGATGAAGGAGCCAAGCGCCAGTGGCTCACGCCTGTCATCCTAGCTACTCAGGAGGCTGAGATCTGAGGATCGCAGTTCAAAGCCAGACCCAGGCAGGAAAGTCCATGAGACTCTGATCTCCAGTAAACTACTCAGAAAAAGGCCAGAAGTGGTGCTGTGGCTCAACTGGTAGAGCGCCAGCCTTGAGCACAGAGGCTTGGGGACAGCGCCAGGCCCAGAGTTCAAGCCCAGGACTGGGGGAAAAATTCCCTCTCGTACTAATGAGATGGGTTTTCTCTCCATGCTCCTTATAAGAATCCAACGTGTGTTACTCTGAAACCAAATTCAAATGTGTTGACCTTTCTCCCTTATCCATGTAAATCAGTCCACAGGATCGGAGCCCAGGCTTGTTTTCGAATCCATCATTTACTCTGTCAGAGCCTGGCTCCCTGCCAGACAAAGAGAAAGAGCCGTCTGTAACTGTCGGCCTTCCCGGGACAGCTGCTGGGGATTCTTGGGGACACCTCTCCTAAGGAAATCGCACTCTGGCTTGCAAACACGCACGCAAATCTAGACAAATTCAGCACACAGAAGCACAGAGGGGCTCAGACCGTGTGCGGCCCAGGGGTGACTAAAAATGTTACTAAGTGGGAAGGGGGGACATCATCCAAAAGGAAAGGGACTCTTTCCCTGACTCGGGTCACTGTGACCCCTTGGTGCACCAGCTCTATAATAAAAATAAACATGTTTTAAAAAAACAAGTTACTAAGGCTAGGCCCTGGTGGCTCACACCTCCCAGCTACTCGAGCGGCTGAGATCTGAGGATCGCAGTTCAAAGCCAGTCCGGGCAGGAACATCTGTGAGACTCTGATCTCCAGAAAGCCGGAAGTGGAGCTGTGGCTCGAAGCGGTAGTGTGCTAGCTTTGAGTGAGAGAGCTCAGAACAGTGCCCAGACCCTGAGTTCGAGTCCCACAACCCACAACAACAACGAAGTTACTAAGGTGTCTTGGGCATCTACCCAGAGCATTACAAATTCAGACATGGTGAAAGACGCTTGCTCATCCGTGTTCACCGCTGACCTGCTCACCGTAGCCAAGGTATGGAAATAGCCCAGATGCCCCACAGTGGACGAGTGGACCGAGGTGGAATTTTACTCATCCGTTAGAAGGAATAATACGATGTCATTTGCGGGAAATGGATGGACCCAGAATAAATCACGGTAAGGGAAGGAAGCCGGGCTCAGGGAGACCACGGGCCGCTAGATCCCACACCCCACGGGGCATTTGCACACATACAGGGCTCTCTGCATGTGGACACAAACAGGGTGATGACAGATTCACAACTGAACGACTAACGTGTTACAAGGCTGGGCTCTGGGTGTGATACTGGGTTACTGGGTTATTATCAATTCCTTGTGGGCGAGTGTGTCACAGCACTTTGTGGGTGGTGGAGACACACTTGGCCAGGGCCGGCCCTGTGTGCTTTCTCCAGGAATCGCTGTGCATACCTAGAATGCCACAGCGCTATCCAAGGGCCGGGCCGGGCCCGGAGAGGTGTCCACCACCCTCCAGCTAAGCAACAGCCCGGTGGGACTGAGCACACAGTACCAGACACCACAGAGCGCCCGGCCAGGACTGAGCACACAGCACCAGACACCACAGAGCGCCCGGCCAGGACTGAGCACACAGCACAGACACCACAGAGCGCCCGGCCAGGACTGAGCACACAGCACCAGACACCACAGAGCGCCCGGCCAGGACTGAGCACACAGCACCAGACACCACAGGAGCGCCCGGCCAGGACTGAGCACACAGCACCAGACACCACAGAGCGCCCAGCCAGGACTAAGCACACAGCACAGACACCACAGAGCACCCGGCCAGGACTGAGCACACAGCACCAGACACCACAGAGCGCCCGGCCAGGACTGAGCACACAGCACTGACACTACAGAGCGCCCAGCCAGGACTGAGCACACAGCACCAGACACCACACGAGCGCCTGGCCAGGACTGAGCACACAGCACCAGACACCACAGAGCGCCCAGCCAGGACTGATCACACAGCACTGATACCACAGGAGCGCCCGGCCAGGACTGAGCACACAGCACTGACACCAAGAGCGCCCGGCCAGGACTGAGCACACAGCACCAGACACCACAGAGCGCCCAGCCAGGACTGAGCACACAGCACCAGACGCCACAGAGTGCCCAGCCAAGACTGAGCACACAGCACCAGACACCACACGGGCACCCGGCCAGGACTGAGCACACAGCACTGACACTACAGAGTGCCCGGCCAGGACTGAGCACACAGCACCAGACACCACAGAGCGCCTGGCCAGGACTGAGCACACAGCACTGACACTACAGAGCGCCCAGCCAGGACTGAGCACACAGCACCAGACACCACACGAGCGCCTGGCCAGGACTGAGCACACAGCACCAGACACCACAGAGTGCCCAGCCAGGACTGAGCACACAGCACTGACACCACAGGAGCACCCAGCCAGGACTGAGCACACAGCACTGACACCACAGAGCGCCCGGCCAGGACTGAACACACAGCACCAGACACCACAGAGCGCCCAGCCAGGACTGAGCACACAGCACCAGACGCCACAGAGTGCCCAGCCAAGACTGAGCACACAGCACCAGACACTACACGGGCACCCGGCCAGGACTGAGCACACAGCACCAGACACCACACGGGAGCCCGGCCAGGACTGAGCACACAACACCAGACACAACAGAGCGCCCGGCCAGGACTGAGCACACAGCACCAGACACCACAGAGCGCCCAGCCAGGACTGAGCACACAGCACCAGACGCCACAGAGTGCCCAGCCAAGACTGAGCACACAGCACCAGACACTACACGGGCACCCGGCCAGGACTGAGCACACAGCACCAGACACCACACGGGAGCCCGGCCAGGACTGAGCACACAACACCAGACACAACAGAGCGCCCGGCCAGGACTGAGCACACAGCACCAGACACCACACGGGAGCCCGGCCAGGACTGAGCACACAGCACCAGACGCCACACGGGAGCCCGGCCAGGACTGAGCACACAGCACCAGACACCACACGGGAGCCCGGCCAGGACTGAGCACACAGCACCAGACACCACACGGGAGCCCGGCCAGGACTGAGCACACAGCACCAGACGCCACTCGAGCGCCCGGCCAGGTTAATGATTCCTTCACCTCAAGGAGACCCGCAGCGGCAACTTCCAGAAACGAAATCAGAGCTGTTCACACCGGGACCCGCCTCTGTCCCCCTCCCTGTCGCAGAGGTAGAGATGGGGTCCCCCTCACTCTTTTGCCCCAGATAGCAGCAGCCACCAGCTCCCTGAACGGTGGGATTACACCCAAAGCCGCCACGGCGGCGCCCATGGCCACTGCCAGGAAAGGCCGTCTGCCCGGGACGCCAGGGGTCACCCGAGGGTTTGCATTGGTGAAAGGGGAACGGAGGGCATTTCCCACGCACACAGAGAGTCCCGCTCCCAGAGCCCAAAGGGGAAGCGAAAATGTCCGCCCTTCCCTAATTCCCATACTATCTCTTTGTAATTGGTCCTTATCTGTGTCTACCAGGAGTGATCATTAGTCTGCACACACCTTATCTCCCTCGGTAGATTAGAGTGCCCACAGCATTTATCTCTGACTCATCTGGACACAGTAGGACACACACACACACACACACACACACACACACACTGCATATTCCATCAATAAATTTCTAGAGGATGTAACAGTTCCTCTCTGGAAGGAATCTGAACTCAGGGCTTCACATTCACTCGGCGGGTTTTGTAGCCGGGTGGTGCTCTACCACTTAAGCCACGCTCCGGTCTGGCTTTTTGCCGCTTGCTAGGACATAGGAGCCTCCTAGAGTTCTCTGCCCTGAGCTGACTCGGAGCTTCAAGCCTGCAGAACAGCCTGGATTATAGTCACACACACTGCCGATGGCCTGGCACCGGACAGACGCTAAGAGATGCAATCAGGTGACATTGAAGAAGGCCATGTTGAACCTCAGAGTGAAGCAGTTCAGTCATTAGGACTCCTCAGTCTTGGACAGGGTAGTGTTGGCTACTGAACTGAACTACTAATTACTAATTGTTAATATCAGATTAATTAACAATTATTATTAATATCTTTCTGGTTCTTGTTCTTAAGAGAGAAACTTCACAATTAAAACTGCAGATCAGGGGCTGGAAAGGTGGCTCAGTGGTAGAGCACTTGCCTTGCATGCCTGAGGCCCTGGGTTCGATTCCTCAGCACCACATAAGCAAAAGAAAAAGCTGGAAGTGGTGCTGTGGCTCAAGTGGTAGAGCGCCAGCCCTGAGTTGAAGAGCTGAGGGACAGGACCCAAGCCCAGAGTTCAAGACCCATGACAGACAAAAAATAAAATAAACTACAAATCAAAGTTGATACATCATTCCTCTTTTCTTTGTTTGTGCTGGGGTTTGAACTCAGGGACCACATGATTGCTTAGCTTGCTTGTGGAGCTCTACCCCTTGAACCATACCTCATGTCCAGCGTTTTGCTGACTAGAGATAGTCTTTCTGAGTTTCCTAACCCTGTTGGCTTTGAACTGTGATCTCTGGATCTCCGCATCCCAGGTGGCTGAGATTGCAGGCGTGAGTCGCCGGCCCCTGGCATCATTACTGTTTTAGACGTGCAACTAACTAACGGTGGGCGGTGTTTTCACACCCAACTTCTAAAGCTCCCAAAGGCTCCCAGCAAAGACCGGGTTTTCAGATAAAACTCCAGAAGAATTCTGAATGTCTCAGTACTTAATGGCCACACTTTTAGGAGGAGAGTGGCCGGTCTAAGCTGGTGTAAGTAATACTTTGTGACACAGAAATACAAAACACAAACTACAATCATCGACAGTGTTTTCATGGCGGCCTTGAGGCTTGAACTCAGGGCCTCATACGCTCCACTCGAGGCTTGGTGCTCTACCACCTGAGCCACACCTCTACAGCCAACTTTTTGCCGGTTCATTAAAAGAGAAGAGTCTCGTGGATTTTTCTTCCCTGATTGACTTTGGCACTTGGCCCTCAGATCTCAGCCTTCATGTGGCTGGGATGACAGGCGTGAGCCACAGCACATGGCTCGGATGATGGTTATGGACAGGGTTGAATTCTGTGTGTGTATGTGTGACAGAGGCTTACAGTTTTATCTGACGTAATTGCTCTTGCGCAAGCACTCACACACCAACTATGAAAATTCTGAGGCCTCGATAAGTCGTGTTAATTCTCAGGATCCACGTCTATATACACGAGTGTTTGGATTCACCAACAGTTTTGATAAAGAGATCAAGAGAGTTAAAACCTTCAGGGAGGGGCTGGGCAGGTGGCTCAGTGGTAGAGCGCTCGCCTTGCATGCTTGAGGCCCTGGGTTCGACTCCTCAGCACCACAAACATAGAAAAAGCCGGAAGTGGCGCTGTGGCTCAGGTGGCAGAACTCCAGCCTTGATGGAAAAAGGTCAGAGGCAGCGCCCAGGCCCTGAGTTCAAACCCCAGGACCAGCCGACAACCCCCCAAAAAATCAACAAGCCGAGTTCCTGAAATCCTGTCACACTCACGGAAGACTTAACATAGACAAACGAAAAGCCAACAGCTAACAATGTAACATTTATCATGGACACTGCCACCCGAGTACATAAATATTATCTCCCTGAACTCACACTGGCTTAAAGAGTGGCCTTTCCCCACAGCTGCTCAGATTCCTCCCACAGACACACGATTGTTCCGCATAACAGAACTGGAAACTGAATCCCTCGATGCCTACCAGGAAGACCGCAGAGGAATTTCTGGACGAATGTTCAGAGGTTCATTGTGTGCAGTGATAATATTTACTTATTCTTATAGCTGAAGGCGCAAAATCGGCCTCTCCGCATGTATCCCGTCTGTGGGAATACGCAGTATAGACGGCGCAGCTACGTGACGCATGAGGTTAGTCCATATTCTGTCCATACGCGCGCAGTCCTCACCTCTGAACTTCTTGGGAGGGTTGGCCAGGTCTCCCGCCTCGGGGTTCACCACGCATCTGTCATCCACTAATCTAGAAGGAAAACACATTTACATCATGAGCACTGACCGTCACCAGCCACAGATGGACCCAACGCAAATAGTTACCAAGAGTCTTAGTATCACTTGCACTAGAAGCCTGTGTGTGTGTGTGTGTGTGTGTGTGTGTGTGTGTGTGTGCGCGTGCGCGCACACATGTGCCAGTCCTGGGTCTGGAACTCAGGACCTCATGCTCTTCCTTAGCTTTCTGTTTTGTTTTGTTTGGCTTGAGGCTGGTGCTGTCCCACATGAGCCACACCACCACTTCCGGGCTTTTGCTGGTTCCTTGAAGATCACATGCTCACAGATTTTCCTGCCCAGCCTTGAACCACAATCCTCAGGGATGCTTGGCTTCCTGAGGATTACAGGTGAGACCCCAGAGCCAGGATTGATGTCATATTTTCACAATACCTTATGGCCATTTCGGGCAACAATCCTTTAGAAATGTTTAGCTGATTTTTCAAAAACTCAAGACGGTGGCTAATTCTCCACCTTTTTCATTACTTCTAACGCACGGCCCGCCCTGAAAAAATACGCTCAGCCAAGCACTGATGGCTCACGCCTATCATCCCAGCTGCTCGGGAGGCTGAGATCTGAGGATCACGGTTCAAAGCCAACCTGGGCAGAAACATCCCCGTGAGACTGATCTCCAGTGAACCACCAGAAAACCGGAAGTATAGTTGTGACTCAAAGTGGTAGAGCGTCAGCCTGGAGCAAAAGAGCTCAGGGACAAGCCCTGGGTCCACGACCCGCGGCCAACGAAACAACAACTTCAACTGGGAACGATCGGCCAAATCACAGGGGCAAACTTCCTCCCTAGGAACAGACGCCTCCTTCATCATCCAGTTCTGGACCAGATCCGACCTCTACAAAATAAGATGCACATTTTCTCAGGCACTACTGCTGCTGCTTTGATTTTTTTCTTAGCACATGCCCCCTCGTTCCTGCTTGGCTGGCTGGAAGGTGGCTGTCCACTGGCTGTCCAGCACGCAAGAAAGGCCGTTGAAGAGACTTCAGGACTGTGTTTTCTTAAAAACAGGAAGTCCTACTGGGTCAAGAGAAAGCAAACTCTAGTCCTCCGGGCTATGCAGAATCCAAAAGGCTTCAGACAGTCCTAAAAATACCCCCACATCACACTTCAAAATGCCCCGAGACCAGGGGCAGCTTCTCCAATTAGTGCAGACATGCTAAGAATTCCAAATATAAGGGTAAAAATAGCCCAGCCTCGGCTTAGAGCACAGGGACGTCCTGCAGTCAGCAGCAATGATGCTTTCTTTCGTTCCTTCATGACTTTCCATTCCAACAGAGAACCACACTCCCCCAGGGCCCACCTTCCCGCTCCCCAGTAACACAGAGAGACTGGAACTAAAGCTGTGATCCACAGACAGGGACCCTGCGATAAACACCCAGACCTGCTCTCCATGACGGACCGGCCCAGTGAACTACTCCATTTCTTCTGTGAACACCCAGGAAGGAAACACTTCCCTGTGACCATTTCTACTAGGGGAAGTGGGTCTGGAGACCAGCAAAGGGAGGAGCAAGCAAGCATTCTAAGAAATGCCCAGTCACTGATGTTCAGAATGGCTGTGGCTGGAACCATTGAACGATATCCCCAAGTAGCCTCCTCTTTTTATTTTACAACACCCCTTAGTCATCTGTTTGATTTTTTGTGTATTCCTGTATTCACTCATGTTCTGTGTCTAGGGCTGTCCCTGAGCTCTTTTGCTCAAGGCTGGTGCTCGATCACCGTGCACATGCTATTGATGTGTAGTAGTTATACATGACGATGATGTATAGATATGTCATAGTTAGATGCGTAACATATTTGGTTATCTCTGTCATCCCTAGCTAATTTTCTTAGACACCTTGCCATATTGTTTTTATCCATTTTAACCTCTCTTCTTTTTTTTTTAATTTTATTTTATTTTATTTGAGAACATACTGTACAGAGGGGTTACAATTACATGGGCAGGATAATGCATACATTTCTTACCAAGCATTGCAGCCTCCTCCTTTGTTTACCCTTCACCTCCCTTCCCAGCCTCCCCCCTCCCCCCCACCCAATCATACCCCCTCCCCCCCCCCACACCGACATTGTAAAGCTGGTTTTGACATGACATTTTGTACTTCTCATTGTTGCAACAGGTCCACCTGAATCCTTAAACGACTTGTTTGTCCCCATCTCCTCCACATGTTATACTGACTTAACCTCTCTTCTATAACCAGTGTTTCCTAGGTTAGTCTAGCTGCCTGAATCACTTGCTGTAATAATAATAATAATAATAATAATAATAATAATAATAATAATAATATACTTTTGTGTATTACAGAAGTACGGATTTAAAGCTCTGGGGATGAGGACTAAGAATATGTGTGGGGTTTGGTTTGGTTTTCATTTGTGTGGGCTTGAACTCAGGGCCCAGGCACTGTCCCTTGGCTTTTTCATTCAAGACTGGTGCTTCTACCACTTGAGCCACACCGCCACTTCCAGCTTTTTGGTGGTTCATTCTGCTCAGGCTGACTTTGTATATTCAGCTGTCAGACTCTTGGGCAGCTAGGATGACAGGCATGAGCCACAGGTACCCAGCTAGAATGTGGTTTTGCTTGTTTTTACGCCAGTACTGAGACTTGAACCCAAGGATCCTGAGGATTTTTTTTTCTTCTCAAGATTAGCACTCTGCCCCTTGAGCCACAGATCCACTTCTGGCATTTGGTAACATGCTCACTTTGAGCACAGAAGTTCTGGGACAGTGCCCAGGCCCTGAGTTCAAGCCCAAGGACCAGCACAGTGGGGGAGAAAATCTAAACCTGTCTATAAAGACATCAAAGTACATTTTTTAGAAAGTAACTACAGGGAGAAATGAACAAGTACCCTATCGTTGTGGGCAATTTCAACACCCCTCAATTACTGATAGGGCAAACAGAAGGTGGTAAAAGATCCAGTACTGGAATTGACATGGCAGATGTAAGGGACAGATACAAAACACACATCTCCCTTTGGAACTAGGTGAGAACTGGAGAAAAAACTAAACGATTTTAGAACATACAGTTTTCACATACCGGCTCTGTCTCTAAATGGCAGCCTAAAATTATAGGCTTCGTTTGTTTGTTTTTTAATTGGCATACATTATGCGTGGAGGGGAGAAAGTGTTTCTTGTCACATTTCCACACGCGCGTGCAATCGGATCACACTCATTCTGTCTGCCCTCTCCCTTCCCCTTCTCCTGCAAAATTGAGAAAAGGGAGGGAATGGCGGGGAGAGGAGGGATGGGGAAGGTTGTTGAATTGATATTGTATCCTTTGTTAAATGGCCACTCCTTGTTCGACCACTCACAGATAATAAAATAAATAAATTAAAATGAACAATAGTTCCAACAGGTTTCATTGCTGCAGGCTTGGTTTTTAAGAAGAAGAAAAAATGGATGTATGGATGAAATGTGAACTTTAATTTTGAAGAAAGACCTGCCCTGACTCTGAAATTTCCAAGGACACTGAAGATCTGAACCAGAGGAACTTGGTGAAGGCAAATGTGCTTTAAACCTGAGCGTGGCTGGCTGGGGATGAGGGAAGGTTTTGTCTTAAACTGGTTCCCTCTCAAGACGGAATTAAGACCCAGCTCGGATTGTTCAAGAAACAGCAGAGGATGTGTACACGTTCAGATGACTGGTGCCGTGTTCATCTGAATTTCAAAGTTACAATTTACCCTATTCAAACTAGCCAATCAGGAGCAGAGGGTGAACCTGAGCTCAGCCAATCCGAGCAGAGGGATGGGGCCTGCTGGGTTAGGTATAAAAAGCCAGCTGATGGCCAGACTTAGGGCTGATGGCCAGACTTAGGGCTGATGGCCAGACTTTGGACTCATGTCCAGACTTTGGACTCATGTCCAGACTTTGGGCTGATGTCCCAACCCTTCTGAAGAAGTCAATTTTGCTTTGCTGGAAAAAAAACAAATTTAAAAAAAAGCATGGCTGCAGGAATAGTTAAGTGTATCACTTATAGTATAATGCTCAAAGGTAGATACGGTTTTTCTTTGTGCCAGTACTGGAATTCAAACTCAGCGCTTCACGCTCCCGTTCACTCAGCTTACTTGGTCATGGCTGGGGCTCTATCGCTTGAGCCAGTCCTCCAGTCTAGCCTTTCTGTGAATTAGATCCACACTGGACAGTAAAAAGCTTTGCAAAGACCCCCATCTCCACCTGGCGTTGTCTGTCTGTCATTCTAGCTACCACAGAAAGCCGAAAACAGACAGAAACACCTGGGTCAGGAAGCAAAACCCTATCTCAAAATTAATCAGCGCAGGAAAAAACGGGCTGGGGGAATGGAGGCCTCAGACAGCCAGAGCCTGCTAGCAAGCACGGGGCCCGAGTTCACACTGCAGAACTGCCAGAATGAAAAATAACACAAAAAAAGCACCGATTCTCTGGCCTACACAGAACTCAGGAAAACCACAAGCCATGCTCCGATCGTAGTCTGCCGTTAACCTTAATGAGTCACTTCATCAAGCCTTTACTGTACTGTAGTGTACTTCCACTTCTCGAGAGAGAGCAGCCAGCCGCATACAAAAAAACTGCCTTAACTTTCTACTGTGTGTGTGTGGCTGTTCTTGGACTTGAATTCAGGACTTCTCATACTCTCAGTAGACTTACTCTGGATGCTAGTACTAGGGCTTGAACTCAGGGCCTGGGTACGCTGCCCCTTAGCTTTTTTGTTCAAAGCTAGCAGTCCGCCATTTAAACCACAGCTCTACTTCTGGTTTTTTGCTGGTTCATTGGAGATAAGCCTCACAGACTTTCCTGCCTGGGCTGGCTTTGAACCGCGATCCTCAGATCTCAGCCTCCTGAGTAGCTGGGATGACAGGCGGGAGCCAATGGTGCTGGCTCCAACATATTTTTTAAGCTGTGTTTTTAAAGCCACGGTTTTTAAGGTTTGGCGATGTTAACCAAATGTGTTGATTTCCAGTCTGACTTCTAATCATAAATCAGACAAACCTCCAGTTATGTCATTGGAAAAGTCACAAGGAACAAATGTAGATCGAATAACACACACACCCTTCTCCACTAAACCAGTCTGCTTAGCTTTGCATATTAAGTCATAACCGCCATTCATAACTATAAATTACAGAGAAAAACAGCAAACAATTGTTCGATTATGAGTGGCTTTCAGATCGTACACTAAAGGCTTTGAAATGAAAAAGTTACAACCATCTAAACTGAGTCCATCTCCTCAAGGAGAATTAAGAATTAACTCTCTGCAGGTGTTGGTAGCTCATGCGGATCATCCCAGCTACTCAGGAGGCTGAGATCTGTGCGTATCATGGCTAGAAGCCAGCCCGGGCAGGAAGGTCCATGAGATTTATCTCCAATGAACCACCAAACAGCCATAAGTAGAGCTGTGGATCAAGTGGTAGAGCGCCAGCCTTGAGCTGAAGAGCTGAGGGACAGCGCCCAGGCCCAGAGTTCAAGACCCAGGACTGACAAAAAAAAAAGTTCTAAATTCAAGCCCAGGACACACAGACACACACAGACACACACAGACACACACACACACACACACACACACACACACACACACACACACACACACACACACACACACAGAATTAGAAAACCTTCACAATCTAGCTTTGCTATTCCATCTGTCCTGAGCACAGTGTGTAAAAGATACACCATTTCAAAGTTTACTCGGGGTTTAAAGTTGGGATTAACCAATAGAAATATTAATACATTCCTTCCTTTTAATTTTCAACTTTTTTTGGTGGTGGTAGTACTGGGATTTGAACTCAAAGCCTCACATTCATTTGGTTTTCTTGCTCACAGCTGATGCTCTACCACCTGAGCCATGCCTCCAGCCTGGCATTTTGCTGGTTAGTTTAAAGAAGGACTCTCATGAGTTTTTCTGCCCAGTTTGGCTTTGAACCTCCATCCTGCAGATCTCGGTCTACTGAATAAGCTAGAATGTACAGGCATGAGACACCGGAGCCCAGCTCAAAGTAATTTCACAGGTAGTTCCAACAGTAAATGGTCACTGAAAACCCTTAACAGTTTTTGCTTTCAGAATGTTCTAGGTTTCAGTGTTAAGTCAAAGAAATGATCTCTCTTTCGTGCCCAGTTTGATTCAATGTCCTGAATCCTGCCTTCTAAGGTTAAAATTGTTAAAGACAAACTTTGAAGTCTGCTGCCTTCGCTGGTGTTGTGTCTTGTTTTCCCTTCTGCTCAGCACACCACGGAACACGGGATCTGACCCCCTTCCACACATGAAGAAGAGGCTCTTCGCTGCCAGGGTAAATTCTAATCCAAGAACTGGCACCACGCCGGGATCCCTGCCTGAGAATTCTACGCAACGCCTCAAGACTGGCTATGGAGGAAACGTTTTCTTAAGAGGATTTGGACGTTTACAACAGGAACAGAAAAGTCTGTCATAGGAAATGTTTTCTTTTCCTTCCATTAATATTACATTTCCTTCGCCCGGCGCTGGTGGCTCACGCCTGTCATCCCAGCTATTCAAGAATCTGAGATCTGAGGATCGTGGTTCAAAGCCAGCTGAGACAGGAAAGTCCATGAGATGCTTTTTTTTTTTTTTTGGTCAGTTGTGGGGCTTGAACTCTGGGCCTGGGTGCTGTCCCTCAGCTCTTCAGCTCAAGGCCAGCGCTCTACCACTTGAGCCACAGCGCCACTTCCGGTTTTCTGGTGGTTTATTGGAGATAAGAGTCTCAGGGACTTTCTTGCCCTGGCTGGCTTTGAACTGTGATCCTCAGATCTCAGCCTCCTGAGTATCTAGGATGACAGGCGTGAGCCACCAGTGCCCAGTGTGAGACTTTTGTTTCCAATGAATCACCTGAAGTGGTGGGTGCTGTGGCTCAAATGGCAGAGCACTAGCCTTGAGCTCAAAGAGCTGAGGGACAGTGCTCAGGCCCTGAGTTCAAGCCCCAGCACCAGCAATCAATCAATCAATCGATCGATCGATAAATAAATTGCTCTTTTTCCCGAGTAGCATCCCAATGTGATTAGTTCCTACGTAAAATTTGTCTCCAATTTGTCTCAAATACTATTCAAAAATCATCTCATTTTTTCTGAACAAGTTTATTTATTTATAAATATTTTTCTTACTCCTAACGGTCAGAATTTAAATCGGAATTCTTGGCCTACAGGAGAGCTCAAAGACAGAAGCTTTTTGGTGATTAATTGGAGATAAGAGTCTCACCAACTTTCCTGCCCAGGCTGGCTTCGAACCACAACCCTCAGATCTCAGCCTCCTGGGTAGCTGGGAATACAGATGTGAGCGCTTGGCACTCTGCGGAAAGCAAGGTTTAATAACATGATATACTAATTATATAATTCTAACTGCCGAGCATTTGAGATGCATGTTTGTAGATCTCCAGGTAGTTAAATACCTTAATAAAGGAGACTCATTACATCAGATAATTCCAAGAATGATGTAATGAAGAATAAAGAACATTGACTTTTCTCCAGAGAGCGAGAGATGCGAAGAGCTACCGTATATTTCAATGCACCAAATATTCACTCAACAACCAGTAGTGTGCTAAATGAAATACACCAAACCCCAGCTGGGCTCAAGGAGTTGGTGAAATATGAGGATCGCAGTTCCAAGCCAGCCAGAAGGAAGAGTCTTATGAAACTCCTCTCTCCAAGTAACCACCAAGAAGCCAGAATGTCTCTAGGCGCTCACACACAGTGAGAGCAAGGGAGGTACATTCTCGGGAAAGGAGCAGAGAAGCACAGCAGCGTGTGTGTCTCTGATCACACAAAGCCATCCCTAGCAAGATGAACTCCAGCAAACGGAAAGAAGAGGGTTTTTCTTTTTTGCTGGTTTTGTTGTTTGTCTTTGGGACTTTGGTGGGTGTGAGGGGGACACAGAAATGCAGAGGCAGAGGGTGAACACATGCAGCCCTGGTCCTCCCTGGACACGATGTGGAAAATGAACTCCACCACTTGTGGGTGGGGAGAGAGTGAGGGAAGGGGGGGACACTGTCCAGAAAGAAACGAACTCGTGACCCGACTGATGTAACCGCCACCCTGTGGTTTCAAATAAAAATAGAAAGCCAGAAGTGGAGCTACGGCTCAAGAGGAAGGAAGGAAGGAAGGAAGGAAGGAAGGAAGGAAGGAAGGAAGGAAGGAAGGAAGGAAGGAAGGAAGGAAGGAAGGAAGGAAGGAAGGAAGGAAGGAAGGAAGCAAGGAAGGAAGCAAGGAAGGAAGGAAGGAAGCAAGGAAGGAAGGAAGCAAGGAAGGAAAGAAGGAAGGAAGGAAAGAAGGAAGGAAGGAAAGAAGGAAGGAAGGAAAATAAGGAAGGAAAGAAGCCAAACCCCAAAGAAGAAAGAACACAACCCCCAAAGGACAGTTCTTGGACAACTGCACTCTGAGGAGAGCCACAGAAAACAGGGCAGAGGTTACCACGGGCCCAAAGGGAGGCGGTGTCTGAAGGGGTCAGAATTTTTATTTCAAATGACAAAGAAAAAAAAAAAACCTTTCTGGAAACAGGAGTCACCGTCATCCTCACGGGGAATGACCTTCACGACCCTGAGTTAAACACTTCAGACGGTGCTGGTGTGTCCTGGAGTTAGATATATCTATAATCACGATGGGCCTTCTAAAGCCATTATCAACCGCCCTGCTGAGGGGTGAGGGGATGCGCATGCTCAGGCCTCCGTCCTTTCCCCCAGATCGCGCCCTGTGACAGCGACCCAACGTCACTGGGGCCTGTATGGGTAGGAGAGACCCATCCCCACCCGGGTGGGAACAAACGGTATTGACCACTCCACGGCTCGTTTGGCTTGCTTGTGCTGGTAGCCAGGCTTGAACTCAGGGCCTGGACGCTGCGTCCCTAAGCTACCTTTCACTCCGTACGGGTGCTCTATCATGGAGACACCCCTCCACTTCCAGCGTTTTGCTGGTTCAGGGACTTCCCTGCCATCCTGGCCTGGCTTCAAACCGTAATCCTCAGCCTCCTGCGTAGCTGGGATTACAAGCGTGAACCTGTAAGCAGCTGGCTTATAGACTCTGAGAAGAGGCATGCAGGATGTGGAAATCGTCGGCCCCCGTCCTGTAAACGGAGTAAAGCAGAGACAGGGCTTCCCCAGCCCAGCTCTCCACCACCCTCAACTGTTCAGCTTATCATACAGGTTCTTGGAGCTACCCCAGAAGCTAGACCGAGACTTTCTGTCTGTGCTTACGCCAGCCAGAAATGGGACCTAATAGTAAGACCGAATCTGACTTGTAGTATCGTGTAGACTTCCGTGGCTTGTGAGTAACCCTGGTGGTGCTGGACACGGTGGCTCACACTTGGAATCCTCGCTCCTCAGGAGGCGGAGATCTGAGAATTCAGGTTCAAAGTCAGCCTACGTGAACAAAGCTAGGATTTACATGGGTCCTAGTGAAGGCTAGATTTTGAGTCTCATTCATTCTTCCCTGTTGTAACTTATGGCACATCCTAAGGATATTTAAATTGATTCCTGTTTATAGCTTATATGCAGACTGGGAAGGTGGCTTAGTAGTAGAGCATTGGCCTGGCATGCGTGAAGCCCTGGGTTCGATTCCTCAGTACTACATAAACAGAAAAAGCTGGAAGAAGCACTGTGGCTCAAGTGGTAGAGCGCTAGCCTTGCGCAAAAGAAGCTCAGGGACAGCGCCCAGGCCCTGAGTTCAAGCCCCAGGACTGACAGAAGAAAGAGAACAAAATTACAGTTTATACTCTCACTGAACATGGCAACAAAAGATTCAAAGAGAGACCACTGAGTGGATTACAATACCGGGGTATTCATACCGCTCTGAGAGACAACGTCACACTGAGCGCAAGAGCTACTGTTAGGTAGATAGAGACCGAAAAATTGGCAGATGTCTATGACCATATAAGAAGAT
This sequence comes from Dipodomys merriami, assembly GCF_024711535.1. Classification (NCBI taxonomy): domain Eukaryota; kingdom Metazoa; phylum Chordata; class Mammalia; order Rodentia; family Heteromyidae; genus Dipodomys; species Dipodomys merriami. The sequence goes on along the minus strand of NW_027206446.1, from coordinate 4,051,611 downwards.
GCTAAGTGAAATGAACCCCAAGATAGGGACAGGAGAGGTGTTACCTTTGCTGCTGCTGTTTTTAATGTGCTCATCATGTACAAGTGCTGTGGGAGGTACAAGCACGCATCATAAGCCAATCAGCACAAAGCCTGGGGGAGGAGCTATGGGAGGAACCCCCCTCTGAGAGGAAGCCAGGGGCTGGTTCCTGGGTCCCTGCTGCTTTCCCAGCTTTCCTTTCATTTTCAAATAGACTTCCTCTTTATCTTAACTGCCTTCCTGCCCTCTAACTCGTGAATAGAGAAAACACCTGCTCCTCCATGGTATCAATACTTAACAGTTTAGCCTGGTTATCCATACGCATTGCCCAGAGTCGTTGTGAGTGCATTGCGTGCTTGTTTTAATGGAGTTGAGATGTATAAAATAGATGTTATATTACTATTTACATATGATTGTATCGCACGGACTAGTGTATGTACTAGGTAATATATATAACATAATATATAATATATTCTATATGATGGAATTGAAATATATAAAAATATATAATATTACTATTGTGAGAGACTCTTATCTGCAATTATCCAGCAAAAAGCCAAAAATGGGAGCATGTTTTAAGTGGTAGAGCACCAGCCTTGATCAAAAATGTTATCCAGCCAGACACTGATGGCTCACACCTGTCATCCTGGCTGCAGATTTGTCTGTAAAAGGTGCAGGGAAAATCCAAAATATGAACATGTAAGATACAAAGAATTCTCTTCTTCCCAATACAGTGTGTGAGAACAATGTCTGCCTGTAGCGATTATTTCATCATTACTCACGATCACCAGGCCTCAGAGAATTAGAGAACTTTGATTTGTATCATTCAAAACCTAAGGTGTCTTTAGAACTCCGCCATTCTTCAATCACAATGAAGAGATCTTTTACCAGTGACTAAGCATCTTACTCACAGGCAAAAGCTCAATACGCATGTTAAAATTCCAAGAACTGAGATATGAATTTAGGTTATGTTTTGTTTCCTTCCTGAGCCTTATAAAAACAAAAAATAGTAAAAGCAAGGGTAGTTAGGTAACTGTCATCCCAGCTACTCAAGAGGCTGACACAAGAGGATTTAGGTTCAAAGCCAGCCCGGGCCAACCTACCCAAGATATTCCTTTTTTTTTTTTTTTTTTTGGTCAGCCATGGGGCTTGAATCTAGGCCTGGGCGTTGTCCCTCAGCTCTTCAGCTCAAGTCAAGTGCTCTACCATTTGAGCCACAGCACCACTTCCAATTTCCTGGTGGTTCTTTGTAGATAAAAGTCTCATGGACTTTCCTGGCCAGTCTGTTTTTGAACTGCGATCCTCAGATCTCAGCCTCCAGAGTAGCTAGGTTTACAGGCGTGAACTGCTGGAGCCTGGCCAAGAGATTCTTTTCTTGGATAAGAAGTGGAGCTGCAGCTCAAGTGGTACAATTCCAACCTCCAGCCCAAAAGCTAAGCAATGCACAAGACACTATGTTGAAAATGAACTTTACAACTCTGGGAGAGGGTGAAGTTGGGGAGGTGGGGTGGGAAGGGATGGTGGGAGAAAAACAAAGGAGGGGGTCACAATGTACTCACGTCACTGTAACCCCTCTGGACAGTATCTTTACAATAAAAAAAATATTTAATCCTTTTTTAAAAAAAGCTAAACAAGACTGCAAGATCCTGAGTTCGAGTCACAGTAAGAAAGTCAGCACAGGACTGGGAAGGTGGCTCAGTGGTAGAGTGCTTGCCTTGCATGCATGAGGCCCTGGGTTCAATTCCTCAGCACTGCATAAGCAGAAAAAGCCAGAGGTGGTGCTGTGGCTCAAGTGGTAGAGCGCTAGCCTTGAGCTGAAGAGCTGAGGGACAGCACCCAGGCCCAGAGTTCAGGCCTCAGACTGGCAAAAAAAAAAAAAGAAGAAAGTCAGCACATAGATAGGAAGGAAGGAAGGAAGGAAGGAAGGAAGGAAGGAAGGAAGGAAGGAAGGAAGGAAGGAAGGAAGGAAGGAAGGAGCCTTCCATAAGGCTTTGGGTTCCTGCTGAAATGCTGCTTCCTGTTCAAATTCTTCTCCCCATAATGCCCTGGGTGCCCACTCAAACACTCCTTCCCATCCTGCTCAGTGCCACTCATCCAGGGTGGGGCAGGCACAAGCCATCAGCCAATCAGCACAGAGCCCGGGGAGGAGCCCCGGGAGGAGACCCACACTACATAAGCAGTCCTCGGGGAGGCCAGCCCGGACTCCTCTTTGGAGCATCTAGTCATCACTATGGTATCTGAAAAGAGCGGCCTTAGATTGCGGTTGGGGAACCTCAGTCTTGATTCCAGGGCCAGTGATTTCCCTGGGTTTGCCAAGACGTGTTAAACACCTCCTGTGCCGCCGGAATTGAATCAGCACACAAGAATTAAAAGCTCGTGTGCTGGTGCTGGGGGCTCATGCCGGTGATTCTGGACACCCGGGAGGAGGAGATCTGAGGATCGTGGTTCAAAGCCAGTCTGGACAGGAAAGACCAGGAGACTCTTACCTCCAATGAGCCAGCGGTGTCGAGTGGTAGCGTGTCAGCCTTGAGAAGAAAAGCTACAGGGCAGTGCCCAGACCGTGAGTTCAAGCCCCAGTCCTGGCGTAAGGAAAAGTGCGTGTGCTCTTGATCCTGGTCCTACACAACAAACAGCCCAGGTGACAAATGTCTCCACGTCCCCCACGCTGCCAACCACAGGCGCTCATGGGACCCTTTCCCCTCTGGGATAAGGATTTACAGCTTAATACCCAGCATCTCTTTGTACACATATCCTCAGCACACCAGAAGGGCTCAGGAAGACTGAATCAATAAATGAATCCCGTAATCAATCCCTCCACAGCAGATTCCTCACAAAGCACATCATTAGAAGTTACCAGGCTTGAATCATGATGTGTACACATTTTCAATTTGATGATTAAATGTTGTTGGTGGGGTTTCTTTTTTCCCTGAACAACTTGATATTTTAACTCCTTCCCTTCCTTCCCTCCCTCCCTCCATCCTTTTCTTCCTTCCTTCCTTCCTTCCTTCCTTCCTTCCTTCCTTCCTTCCTTCCTTTCCTTCCCTTCTTTCTTTCTGTGCCAGTCCTGGAGCTTGAACTCAGGGCCTGGGCGCTGTCCCTGAGCTTTTTTGCTCAAGGCTAGCACTCTACCACTTAGGCCACAATTCCACTTCTGGTTTTTTGGTGGTTCATTGGAGATAAGAGTCTCATGGACTTCAAACCACAGTACTCAGAGCTCAGGCTCCCGAGTAGCTAGGGAGTAGCTAGAATTGCAGGCACGAGGCACCCGTGCCTGGAGTAAAGTCACTCTCATTCAAAGGCTACAGGTATGTGGGTGTGTGCTGCTATAAACTGTAAAAACAGCTACTGTTAACCAAGCCTTGATTTGAATTCTCTTGTGTGCCAGTAAAGGGTGGGGCTTGACGCAGGAATCTGCATTCTCACCTGGCATTTTTGCTCAAGGCTGATTTTCTACCACTTGAGCCACAGCTCCCATGTCTGATTTTCTGGTGGTTCATTAGTCTCATGGACTTTCCTGCCCAGCTTGGCTTTGAACCACGATCCTCTGATCTCAGCCTCCTGAGTAGCTGGGATGACAGACAGGTGTGATCCCAGCTTTATTTGAACTTAAAGGGCAAATCTATCTATTTCAAAGACAGTCACACACACACACACACACACACACACACACACACACACACACAAACTCCTCACCCAGGCGAGCAATGGAAGTAGACTCAGGCAATAAAAGTTTCATCCTGAGTTCAAAGATTGGTAAACAAACTAATATGCCTTACATGTGTAAATCGGCTCTAAAATCAAACAGACTGTGTATCTACTGCATGAGCCAATTAGCCATCAACTTTGGTGAGTATGGGTGGCCAGACGGCCATGTTCCCATCGTACATCTTAAAATGTCAAGGACATTAGGAACGATGATACATCTGTGACTATTTCGATAACTTTCCATTTCCTTCTTGGTGCTTTCCCTCCACTGACCATCATCAGGCAAAGCTCTATGTGTGCTTTTTAAAATGAATACTGTTGGTTAATTTTTCTTTCAATGGGAGATGGATGGAACGTTGAAAAAAAATCTCAGGACAAGGTAGTCCTGAATATTAAAAATACGCCCTCTTAAGGAGGAAAAAAATCACAATGCTGTGTACAAAAATCATACACACAAAAAAACATACTCATGTCCCAGGTGGGGTTGGGTTCGATCTCTCAGGATAAAAAGATTACAGCTGGGCCGGGCACTGGTGGCTCACACCTGTCACCACAGCTACTCAGAGGGCTGAGATCTGAGGATCGCAGTTCAAAGCCAGCCGGGGCAGAAAAATCCATGAGACCCTCTTATCTCCAATGAACCACCAAAAAGACAGACATGGAGCTACGGCTCAAGTGGTCTAGCCCTGGCCTTGAGTGCAAAAGCTCAGGACAGAGCCCAGGCCACACGTTCCAGCCCCAAAAGGCCACATGCTAAAAGCAAGTAGCACCATGGGGACGCGGTGGGACATTTAAAGGATGAGGCCCAGGGAGAGGAAGTTAGGCCATGGGGGGCGGGGCCTTGGCGGGGAGGGCGGGGCCAGCCCTCCCCTCCTCCTCTCTTTGATTTTCATTGGAAAAGCAAAGCCATGCCGTGGATGGTGCATGAACTGAAACCTCCAAATACAAAATACATTTTTCTTTCTTAGGGTTTCCTCAACTGTTTTGTCATGATAATGGGAATCTGACAGAGGCAAAGTGCATCAGATACCATAGTGCATTAGTTAAGACGTGACAAGCCCAGGGCGGGTTATTTCTCAACAGCTGAGACTTTTCATCCCCGAATTTTTAGCAAAATCAATAAATACATAAATATATAACACAGCACCCCCCCCAAACCAATGAGATGAAGATTAAACCATGGACAGACATGGTCCCTTTAGAGAGCTGAAGGAACTTTGCCCAAGTGGCTCAAATACTTTCTGAAAACATCTTACATGTGTTGGCAATGCCATCTGCGTATCTCATGTACAGCGAATGCTCATTAAGGAGATAATTAGGCTTAATTTTATAGAGTGAGGAAATGTTCATTAAGTTGATCATTAGGCTGAGCCTAGTAGCTCACGTCTGTGATCCTAACCACTCAAGAAGCTGAGCTCCGAGGACTGAAGTTCGAAGCCAGCCTGGGCAGGCAAGTGTGTAGTGGAGCTGTGGCTCAAGTGGTAGAGTGCCGGCCTTCGGCGGAAAAGCTAAGGGAGAGTATCCTGGTCCACAGTTGACACATAAAGAATATATACAAGCATGTAGGCTCTCTTTCTATTCAAGGGCATTCAGGCTTATTTTTCTCGAGGCTTTGGACTCTCTATGAGAAACCCAAAAAAAAGGACACTTGGCCGGGAACCTTGAGCAAAGGTCAGAGTTGCGTATTCTGACATCAATGCCCGGTGTCCCTTGACTTCATTGCCCTGACCTCTAAAACAAGTCAGACTACAAGTCTGAAGACATTGTAGCTTCTTAATGTACCATCCTTTTTTTTTGGGGGGGGGGGCAGTTCCTGGGGCTTGAACTCTGGGCCTGGGCACTGTCCCTAAGCCTTATTGTACTCAAGGCTAACACTCTACCACCTGAGCCACAGCACCACTTCCAGCTTTTTCTGAGTAGTTTTTTGTTTGTTTGTTTTCCTGATCGTGGGGCTTGAACTCTGGGCCTGGGCGCTGTCCCTGAGCTCTTCAGCTCAAGGCTGGCGCTCTCCCACTTGAGCCACAGTGCCACTTCCGGTTTTCTGGTGGTTAATTAGAGATCAGAGTCTCACCATCTCTCCTGCCCGGGCTGGCTTTGCACCGTGATCCTCAGATCTCAGCCTCCTGAGTAGCTGGGGTGACAGGCGTGAGTCATGGACACCTGGCTTCCGAGTAATTTCATTGGAGGTAAGAGTCTACTGGATTTTCCTGCTCAGGCTGGCTTTGAACTTTGTTCCTGAGATCTCAGCCTCCTGAGTAGCTGGGGTGACAGGCGTGAGCCGCCAGCACCTGACCTAACTCACCATCTTTGGCCCTTCCACTATCTGTGTCATAAGTTACCATCCCTATGCAAAAGTCACTATCCAGAAGCATAAGCAGTGACCCACGGGCCTCTGTGGCCATGCATATGCATAAGTGGTCATGCATATGCATAAGTGGCCATGCATATGCATAAGTGGCCATGCATATGCATTGTTGCATGCCTACGCACATGGCACCTTACCTATGCACAGAGTAACCACCCCTCGGCGTGTTTGCTGGGTAGGACGCTGTAGAGACAGGGCCTTTTTTTTATCTATGGGTCAGATACTCTAGGCTTTTTCTTGTTCTTGCTATGCTGTCCACAAATAGAACTACTGCCCCGTCACCCGGGAGTGAAGCTGTAGCCGCTCGTTATCTTACAGCAGTACTCTCGCAGGCCACGGGTTCCAATCTACCAATTCTTCCTCTCCACAGCTCCCCCATCCCCACCCCCACCACCCCAAAACGGCCCAGGTGACTGTCCCCATAACACAGAGGACGCGGCCCGGGGTCATGGAGGTTCTGCGGATTTAAAAAAGCTGGGATTCGAACTCCAAACCTCCGGCTTGATAACAGCACATTGCCCATCCCCCTGGGGCCCAGGAAGGAAGAGCTGTCGCAGAGTTCACCCCCTAAACAGTGTTCCAGGGACCCCAAAGCTGAGCCGGCGTGACACATTTTCTCAGGAAGGAATAGCTCATGACTGGCGATCAGGGAGAGCACTTGTCAGTAAGTGCACAGCATGCGAGGGGAAGAGACTGATCAACCCACCTTCCTCCTCCTCTCTGTCCTTTGTCAGCAGTGACCCTGTAGGCCGCTCTCCCCTCTAACAAGGCCGCAGGACCCCGAAGACACAGCCAGAGACAGCGTCATCACCACCATCATCATCATCATCATCATCATCATCATCATCACCATCATCATCACCATCATCATGATCACCATCATCACCATCATCATCATCATCATCATCACCATCATCACCATCACCATCATCATCATCATCATCATCATCATCATCATCACCATCATCACCATCATCATCATCATCATCATCATCATCATCACCATCATCATCATCATCATCACATCACCCCATCATCATCATCACCATCATCACCATCACCCCATCATCATCATCACCATCATCACCATCACCCCATCATCATCATCACCATCATCACCATCATCACCATCATCATCATCACCATCATCACCATCATCATCACCATCACCATCACCATCACCATCACCATCATCATCATCATCATCATCATCACCATCACCATCATCATCATCATCATCATCATCATCATCACAGAACAAGCAGGCCTGGAAACACCTGCAGCCAGGAGCCCCGGGGCCCCGCCAGGCTGAGGTTTGCAGCCAGCCCGGGCAGGGGCGGCCCGTGAGACCCCCGGGAGGTCAGAGGCGGAGCTGAGCGCGGCCCAGGCCGTGAGTGAGAAGCTTAGAGGCAGAGCCCGCCCGGGCTGCGGGTTCGAGCCCCAAGGCCGGCGCTCACCCGGGGTCCGGCGCCTGTGACCCAGTGACTCAGCTGGGGGAGCCCGGCAGAGGGGGAGGGGGGCAGCCGGGGGGGGGGGCAGGTCAGCGCGGGTGGAGGGGAGCGGGGGGGGGGCAGGTCAGCGCGGGCGGAGGGGAGGGGGGGCAGGTCAGCGCGGGCGGAGGGGAGCAGCGGGGGGGGCAGGTCAGCGCGGGCGGAGGGGAGCAGCCGGGGGGGGGGGGCAGGTCAGCGCGGGTGGAGGGGAGCGGGGGGGGGGCAGGTCAGCGCGGGCGGAGGGGAGCCGGGGGGGGGGGGCAGGTCAGCGCGGGCGGAGGGGAGCCGGGGGCGTCAGGTCAGCGCGGGTGGAGGGGAGCCGGGGGGTGGGCAGGTCAGCGCGGGCGGAGGGGAGCCGGGGGGTGGGCAGGTCAGCGCGGGCGGAGGGGAGCCGGGGGGGGGAGGGGCAGGTCAGCGCGGGCGGAGGGGAGCCGGGGGAGAGGCAGGTCAGCGCGGGTGGAGGGGAGCCGGGGGGGGGCAGGTCAGCGCGGGTGGAGGGGAGCCGGGGCCCCCCCTGGGCAGCCGCCCCGCTTTCCCTGGCGCAGCACCGGTCACGGCGCCGGCAGGAGCCGCGCGGGCGTCCGGGGACGACTTCCTCTTTCTCCGCCGTCTCAGGGCAGAGAAGTCGGGGCCACGGCTTCCTGCGGCCGGGCGATCGCGGGGGGCGGGGGGGACCCGGGGTGCAGCCCCGGCCGAGCGATCGCGGGGGGACCCGGGGTGCAGCCCCGGCCGGGCGATCGCGGGGGGCGGGGGACCCGGGGTGCAGCCCCGGCCGGGCGATCGCGGGGGACGGGGAGGGGAGTCGGGGTGCAGCCCCGGCCGGGCGATCGCGGGGGACGGGGAGACCCGGGGTGCAGCCCCGGCCGGGCGATCGCGGGGGGCGGGGGGACCCGGGGAGCAGCCCCGGCCGGGCGATCGCGGGGGGGACCCGGGGAGCAGCCCCGGCCGGGCGATCGCGGGGGGGACCCGGGGTGCAGCCCCGGCTGGGACTGCAGCTTGCGCTGCCCAGCCCGCCCTCCCACCCGGCCTCCCTCCCGGCCTCCCTCCCGGCCTCCCTCCCGGCCTCCCGCCCGGCCTCCCGCCCGGCCTCCCGCCCGGCCTCCCTTCCTCCCGCCCGCCGCCCGCGCTCACCCCAGGGTGCTGATGAAGCCGTGCACCGAGCCCTCGGCGTAGAGCGACACGATGTCCCCGAGGTAGAGGAAGCTGGACATTTTGTCGGACATGCCGCCGGGCCGGGCGGGCGGGGGGCGCGGCCCGCGGACGCCGAGCGCGGACCCGGAGCCGTCCTCGCGGCCGTCCTCAGTCCTCCGTCCTCCGTCCTTCCGTTTTCGCTCTGGCTCCTGGTGGCGGAGCGCCGCGGGCGGGGGCGGGGAGGGCGGAGCGGCCGGCAGCCAATCAGACCGCGGCGGGCGGGGGGGAGGGCGGAGCGGCTGGCAGCCAATCAGACCGCGGCGGGCGGGGGGAGGGCGGAGCGGCCGGCAGCCAATCAGACCGCGGAGGGCGGGGGGGGGGAGGGTGGAGCGGCCGGCAGCCAATCAGACCGCGGCGGGCGGGGGCGGGGCGGGCGGGGGCGGGGTGGGCGGGGCCCTCGGAGGAGCGGCGTTTGGGAGGGGCGTGGCTTTGGGAAGGGGCGTGGCTGCGGCGGGGCGGGGACGGTGGGCGGGGCCTCTGCCCTGCAGGCCTCAGCTGTAAGGACCAGCACCGCCCACCCCCCACCCCTACAGAGGGGAAAGCGGGGTGTGAGGAATGGGTGTGCAGAAGGGGATGAGGGGAGAGCCAAAGCCCAGAAAAGAACGGAAAGGAGGGAGGAGGGAGAGGAGAGGGAGGGAGGAGGGAGAAAGGAGGGAGAAAGGAGGGAGAGGGAGGGGGGAGAAGAGAGGGAGGGAGAGGGAGGGGGAGGAGGGAGGGGAGGAAGGGAGAGGGAGGGAGGGGGAGAGAAGGAGGAGGGAGGGGGAGGAAGGAGGAGAGGGAGAGGGAGGGGGGAGAAGAGAGGGAGGGAGGAGGGAGAAAGGAGGGAGAGGGAGGGGGGAGAAGAGAGGGAGGGAGAGGGAGGGGGAGGAGGGAGGGGAGGAAGGGAGAGGGAGGGAGGGGGAGAGAAGGAGGAGGGAGGGGGAGGAAGGAGGAGAGGGAGAGGGAGGGGGGAGAAGAGAGGGAGGGAGGAGGGAGAAAGGAGGGAGAGGGAGGGGGGAGAAGAGAGGGAGGGAGAGGGAGGGGGAGGAGGGAGGGGGAGGAAGGAGGAGAGGGAGAGGGAGGGAGGAGGGGTAAGGAGGAAGAGGAAAAGAGAGGGAGGGGGGAGAGAGGGGGAGGGAGGAAGGAGGGGGAGGAGGGAGGGGAGGAAGGGAGAGGGAGGGAGGGGGAGAGAGGGAGGAGGGAGGGGGAGGAAGGAGGAGAGCAAGGGAGGAGGGGGAAGGAGGGAGAGGGAGAGGGAGGGGGAAGGAGGGAGAGGGAGGGAGGAGGGGGAAGGAGGGAGGGGGAGGGAGGAGGGGGAAGGAGGGAGGGGGAGGGAGGGGGAGGGAGGAGGGGGAGGAGGGGGAAGGAGGGAGGAGGGGGAAGGAGGGAGGAGGGGGAAGAAGGGAGGAGGGGGAAGAAGGGAGGAGGGAGGGAGGGGGAGGGAGGGATCTCATTGGAGCTCATGGTTTTCTTTGGCTGTGGTGTGCTTTGCTTCTAGAAACTTGTCCCCTCCCCAGGTGGATGACAGACACCTTTTAAGGTCACAGCGCTTGGCTGGGCCGCAAGTCTTTCTGTGCTGTCCTTGGTTTGAAGTCGTGGCCTGGCATTACCCCCAGCTCTACCACTTGACCCACCGCCCCAATTGGAGATCAGTGTCTCATGGCGAAGAGTCCTAGACTTTCCTGTCCAGGCTGGCTTTGAACTGTGTTCTTCAGATCTCAGCCTCACGAGTAGCTAGGATGACCGGCATGAGCCACTAACGCCCTGTCTACTTAGCTGAGCTTTTCCACTCAAGGCTGGCACTCTACCACTTGAGCCACACTTCCACGTCCACCTTTTTGGTGGTTCATTAGCGCTCAGAGTCTCACTGACTTTCAGGCCGGAGATCCTCAGATCTCAGCCTGCTGAAGTAGCTAGATGACAGTTATGACTTTACCACCGTCTTCTTCCTTCCTTCCTTCCTTTCTTCTTTTTTGTGATACAGGGGATTAAATTCCGTGCTAGGCCATACTGGACTTACTCATTTCTGTTTTTCCAGCAGCTCGCTCCTGGCGTCTTTCAAGAGATTGCAACAGGGGAAAAATATATTTATATATTTATATATATTTATATATATATGTATATGTGTGTGTGTGTGTGTTGAATTGGATTCCTCCCTTCTTGGTTAAGACAGAGTTCAGATTCCAGTCTTTGGCGAAGCCCGCAGATCTCCATGACAGCCTTATCAGTGTTTGGGGGTCTGCTTATTTCTGGGTACCAAGTTCCAGGAAAATGTTGCAACACCACGCTTTTTGGCCTTAATTATGGGCGTCAGGCCCAGCCAGGACTCTAATGCCAGCAGGCATTGTATTGAACGCTTCGCAGTGAGTGACACAGAAGATGGTGGAGAGATAAAATTCTGAATTATCTTCAACAGACAGCCAAAAATATGGGCTCAGACTTGGCCCACTAAACTCTCCAGATGTTTCCATCTCTCTCTCTCTCTTTTTTTTTTAATCTTTTTGGTCGATCCTGAGACTTGAACTCAGGGCGAGTCAGCCTTCTGCCTCTGTGTCTGTCTCTCAATCTCTGATTGGCCTGAGGGGGAAGGATCTTAGACTCATCTGTGCTCTGATTGGTAGCCTCCATGATCACTGGGTGTTTTGGAAGATGACCCGTGATTGGTCAGGTCCTGTGGCACCCTGATGGGTGGTGAACTCCTCATCAGATCCTTCTGCAAACCCTCTTCCCTGGGTCACAGGAAGGTGATGGAGAGGGGGGGCCGGGCGCAAAGACAAGATGTGCCCGGCAATGTCTCTGTTGTATCTGGATTCAGCCTGTGAGGCCAGCGTGCTGGACATGCTGAACATGCTGGGGGGGGAGGTGGATGCCGAACCTAACCACACACTTCCTTGTTGACTGTTTTCGGGGCTTGTGTTGGTGCTGTGGAAAGATAGGTGTGGAAAGAAAAGACAGACAACTAGGGAAAGAGAAGGGAAACTTCCTGAAAACATCCTTGTGTGCTGATTTCCACCCCCCCCCCAAAGGCACTGTGGCTCCATTTCCTGGTCCCTTCCAACTTTGCCTCCTAGAGCATTTTATAATTGCCCGCTTTGCCCGATACAGAGAATGTGTGTGTGTGTGTGTGTGTGTGTGCACCCCAGTAGCAGGACTCGAACCCAGGGCCTGGGCACTGTCCCTTAGCTTTTTCACTCAAGGCTGGCGCTCTACCGCGTGAGCCACGCCTCTGTGTTTGGCTTTTTTCCTGGTAAGTTGAAGAGAAGAGTCTCAGACTTTCCTGCCAGGGCTGGCTTCAAACTTTAATCCTCAGTGTTAGTCTCCTGAATAGCTAGGATTATAGTACCTATTATAGCTAGGAGTAGTTACTGGCACTCAAATGATAGAAAGAATTCTTAATCAAATGCCATTCCCAACACACACAAGC
>NW_027206446.1:3984439-4036939 GCF_024711535.1 Dipodomys merriami | reverse complement strand
GGGGTTCAGCTTTGGGGTGCAGCTTGGGGGTGCAGCTTGGGGGTGCAGCTTGGGGTGCGGCTTTGAAGCTGGGGCAAAGGCCAGCAGGGATAAAGCCAGTGGTGCCAAGGCCGTGTCTGAAGTGACGTGGTTGACCCGAGTCTCTGCCACTCTGAGGTCTTATTACTTTTCAGGGGGACGCGGGTGGAGCTGGGACCGGGACTTGAACTCAGGGCCTGCGGCGCTGTCCCTGAGCTCTGGCCCTCCACCACGTGAGCCACGGCTCCGTGTCTGGCTTTCTGCTGGATCGTTGGAGGTAAGGGTCTCACTGACGTTCCTGCCAGGGCTGGCTTTGAACCGTGGTCCTCAGATCTCAGCCTCCGTAGGGCTGGGCCTGGCGGCCTTGTGTGAATGTATGAGCCTAAAGGTGTCTTTGTGTGTAGATGGCAGGAGCAGGAGCAGGGGGTGGGGGGAAAGGAAAGTTCTGGACCCCGTCCTCGGAGGGGAGCCCAGGCCTCTGAGCTCACCTTTAGCTTCTTTGTCGGAGAAACAAATGCTACCAGAGTTTCCCAGAGGGTCCTGGTGCTGTTTGCATGAGATAGTATCTGGAACCATGTACCTTTGGCTCTTGCTGGTCACACCTGCTTGCTTGCTTGCTTGCTTCTTGTGGCAATGTTGGGGCTTGAAACCGAGGCCTGGGTGCCATCGCTTAGCCTTGGTGCTCAAGGCTGCTGATCTGCCACTTGGTTTGTTGGTGGTTTATTAGAGATAAAATTCTCAGAACTCTCCTGCCTGGGCTGGCTTGTAACTGCAATCCTCCTGTCTCAGCCTCCGGAGGAGTTAAGATGACAGGTGTGAGTCTCTGGCCCCTGATTGCTGCTTTCTTCTTCATCTGTCTTCTCTTTTCGTTTTTTATTGGTCCTGGGGCCTGAGCTCTGGGCCTGGGCGCTGTCCCTCAGCTCTTCAGCTCAAGGCTGGCGCTCTACCCCTTGAGTCACAGCGCCACTTCTGTCTTTTTTCTGTGTCTGTGGTGCTGAGGAATCGAACCCGGGGCTTCATGCGTGCCAGGCAAACCGCTCTACCACTGAGCCACCCTCACAGTCCAATATACGTCACTCATTGACATAGCATGAAGCGTCTGGTCCCATGGAGGCCCCGCTTTCCCTCTCTGTCTCCATTGCTGTCTGATTTTGTGAGACCTGCTGTCACCACAGGGAGTCAGAGTTCCGAATGGAGTGTTGGGAGTGGGGTCCCTAAGAGGGCTTTGATGAAACTATTTATTCCATGCCCCCCCCCAGTTTTTTCTTGCTTTATAGATGGCTACCTATGGTCTCTCAATTTCCTTCCTTGTGTATTTAGTGCCTGTGTGCTCATGCATTTATGTGTTTATGAGTTTATATAGGTGTGTGTTCATTACATGCTTATGTCTGTATTTATGTATTTGTTGGGTAGTACTGGTTTTGAATTCAGGGCTTTGTGCCTGCCAGGAGCCATCTTTCTACCACTTGAACCCTGTTTCTAGTTCATTTTGTTTTTTTGCTGGTCCTAGGACTTGAACTCAGGGCCTGGGCACTGTCTCTGAGCTTTTTCACTCACAGCTGGCACTTTACCACTTGAGCCACAGCGCCGCTTCTGGTGGTACATTGGAGATAAGGGTCTTATGGAACCAGGTGCCGGTGGCTCACGCCTGTCATCCCAGCTACTCAGGAGGCTGAGATCTGAGGATCGCAGTTCAAAGCCAGCCCGGGCAGGAAAGCCTATGAGACTCTTCAATAAACCACCAGAAAACTGGAAGTGGTGCTGTGGCTCAAATGGTAGAGCACCCGCCCTGAGCTGAAGAGCTGAGGGACAGCACCCAGGCCCAGAGTTCAAGCCCCACGGCCAACAAAATAAATAACTAAATAAATAAAAAGTCTCATGGACTTTGCTGCCCTGTCTGGCTTTGAACCGCGATCCTCAGATCTCAGCCTCCTGAGTAGCTGGGATGACAGGCGTGTGCACCGGCGCTCAGCTAGAAAATACTATTTTTTACTATTAAAAAGCACGAAGATGCATTTGCACAGAACAGTCCATTATAAGATTAGAGAAAGAAGCAGGTGAGCCACACATGAGGTCTACTTGTCTCTGCCCTCTTTGGCCTCCATTGTACTCACTTTCCTGTCTCCCAGTCTCCAGTTATTAACGATGGGGCTTTTCCCACTCGCTGATGGATAATAAACAGGAAGGGAATGCAGGTGCACTAGAAAATCTGATCCACAAACAAAGATTCCCCTGGGCCCGGACGTGGTGACAGGTGACGGATGTACAAGATATTCCAACAGTGCCTAAGATAAACCCTTCACAAGATGAACTTTGGCCCTTAAGCTAGAACTTTCTGTGTGGGGAGGTGGCTGTCCCTACACCTGAGGGTTCAGGGTTTACCAGGGATGCTGGGGACACAGGTTTGTCAGCTTTTATTGAAACCTCGACCAAAGGTATTTTGGAAGCCGGGCGCTGGTGGCTCCCGCCTGTCATCCCAGCGACCCAGGAGTCTGAGATCTGAGGATCGCAGTTCAAAGCCAGCCCGGGCAGGAACGTCCATGAGACTCTGATCTCCAGAGAACCAGCAGGAATCCAGAGCACCAGCCTAAAGCAAAAACAGAAACCAAACACCAAACAACAGCAGCAGCTCAGGGACAGCACCCAGGCCCTGGGTTCAAGCCCCACAACCGAAAAAACAAACCACTCCCTGTCCACATTTTTCCTCTTGGGGCTTCTCTACGCATCACAGGTTTGCTCACATGAGCTCCTACCCAGCCTGCTGGACAGCAGACACGGGGAAATAACGCTAATGGCTGGTCCAGGACACTGCTGATTAACCAGAGATGCTAACTACCTTGCTCAGGGTTCATGCAGGAACGCAGGGGCCCCGCCCCACAGCAGAGACCTGCTGACCCCTTCACCATGCCAGGGCCATGAGTCTTCACCACACATAGCTTCCGGAACTCTCTGTCAGGAAACCGTGTGAGGAGCACATGACCCACTGCAGGTCGAACGCAGCTACGGCCAGGTACACGCTTGTTCTTCAGTTTTGGTTTCTGTTTCTCTCTTTTGATGCCCGTCCTGGGGCTTGAACTCAGGGCCTTGGCCCTGGGCTTTTGCTGCTCCAGGCTGGTGCGTGACCACTTGAGCCACAGCTCCACATATGGCTTTTTCTTTTGCTGGTTCACTGGAGTCTCAGGAGACTTTCCTGCCTGGGCTGGCCTTGAACCTCGATCCTCAGATCTCAGCCTCCTGAGGAGTGGCTGGGATTCCAGGCGTGATGGCTGGCCCCACGCCCCCCGGGTAGGAGGGGAGGGGTTCGCCCGGGCCAGGGGCCCCAGGCCTTGCCAGCTCCCGCAGTGCCCGGGGCCACCATCTCCACCCGCTTCACCTTCTTCTTCATGCCAGGCTCTTGCCACTGTTTACCCAGGATCACGTTCTACCCCGAACTCTGACACACCCAGCGTCAGGACAGGGAGGTAAAAGGCCACTTGGCCAACTTCCTGGATTGTGAAATCTGCTCATCTGTCCCATTGGGGCTCCTTGATCAGACAGAGACAGACAGACAGACACAGACAAAAACAGAGACAGAGAATGAGAGACAGAGACCGAGAGGGAAAGAGAGAGAGGAAGAGGGAAAGATGGAAATGAAAGAGACAAAGAGGAGAGAGAGAAGGAAATATTGAAACAGAGAAAGGGAGAGGGAGAAAGCCTGGGGAAGGCAAGAGAGACAGACAGACAGACAGACATACACACACACACACACACACACACACACTCACGCACAGACCCTCCAGCCTTTCCCACACTGTCTTCCTCTTGGCTTAAGTGTTTCTCTCTGCCAGAGAACAGTGTGCAAAACGCAGTCTGAGGGCTGGGAAGGTGGCTCCGTGGTAGAGCGCTCACCTCACATGCACGAGGCCCTGGGTTCAATTCCTCAGTACCACAGAAACAGAAAAAGCCAGATGTGGCACTGTGGCTCAAGTGGTAGAGTGCCAGCCTTGAGCTGAAGAGCTGAGGGACAGCACCCAGGCCCAGAGTTCAAGCCCCATGACCGACCAAAAACAACAACAACAAAAAAAAGAAATATCATCTCTGGCTTTTTAAAGGTATGAGATCTGAGGATCCCAGTTCAAAGCCAGCCCTGGATAGAAAAGTCCATGAGACTCTTATCTCCAATAAACCAGCAAAAAAGCTGAAAGTGGTGCTGTGGCTCAAGTGGTAGAGGACCAGCCTTGAGCAAAAAGAGCTCAGGGACAGCGCCCAGGCCCTGACACACACACACACACACACACACACACACACACACACACACACACACACACGTTTTAATGAAAATCAACCGTTGTGTATGCGTCTAACGACGCTGAGGAAATAAAACTATGTTCTTCTGGTCCTCACCTTACACACTGGTGCTGCTTGTGGGCCGTGCGTGTCAGCTGACTTAGATGCCCTGTCTGGAATCACCTGGCATCTCCGCAGGGCAGGTTACCACCTGTAGCTCAGGAATCCTCACAGGGAAACCCAAGTGGGAATCAGTGATTGCCAAAGACGGGCTTGAACAGGCCAAAGTTCAAGTCCCTGCCCCACAGGGCTCTGGTGGCCCCCGCCTCTAATCCCAGCTACTCGGAAGGTGGAGATCTGAGGATCAAGGTTCAAATTAACCCCGGGAGGGAAAGTCCGTGAGACTCTGATCTCCAGTGAGCTGCCCAAAAGCCGGAAATGGAGGGTAAAGATCAAAACATTTATCTTCTCTCAGAGCCTGATCTGAACAGGAGGAAAAGAGAACTGTTTTTTGCTGTTTTTCCACTCTGGCACCCGCTAAACCCTACACTCACGTGGGGTTTTTCTGGATTCTGGAAAAAAGACCGCTATTTCCTGTGTGCATTCGTTCATTCATTCATTCATTCTCTCCTCTCAATCAGATCTGTTCTATTTAATTATTTTTATTATTATTTGCCGGTCCTGGGGCTTGAACTCAGGGCCTGGGCACTGTCCCTGAGCTCTTTTGCTCAAGGCCAGCGCTCTCCCTCCCGCTTGGAGCCACAGCGTTCGAGTTTCTCTACTACTTGAAATGGCAGAGCTCTGCCCCCTTGCTGGGGAATGACCCTTCGGGCCCAGAGTGACCCCCTGGGGGTGGGGAAGGGGGTACGCAGCCGCAGTAGCTAAAACTACAGGTGCTGCTGGCCAGGGGGTGACCCCCCCCCAGCAGAGGCTGGCGGAGCAAATAGAATTGCTCTGGTGGAACAAGGCCAGATGCCATTCCTCCTTCAGTCAAGCAGAGCCTTGATCTCAGGCCTGGAGCTCTTTTTGCCCCAGGCCAGTGCTTTACCATTTTTGGGCACAACGCCACCTCCCATTTTCTGGTGGTTCACTGGAGATCAGAGTCTCACAGGGACTTTCCAGCCTGGGCTGGCTTTGAACCGTGATCCTCAGATCTCAGCCTCCTGTCTGCCTGGCCAGACAAGCAACGTTTCACAAGTAAACACAGTCCAGGAGAAAAAATACATCTATGGACATGGATGCTTTGTGGTTGGAAGAGTCTCTCCTGGAAGCACGTGCTGAGTGTGTCCCCTGTGTGGAAATGTCACGACAAGAGTTGTGCACTGATTGTATATAGAATTTTAGAACAAATGTAGCCAGGAGCCTGTGGCTCACGCCTGTCATCCCAGCTCCTCAGGGGGCTGAGATCTGAGGACCAACCCAAAGCCAACCTGGGTAAGAAAGTTGGTGATACTCTGATCTCCAATGAGCGATCAAAAAAAAAACAAACAAACAAACAAACAAAAACCGACGTAAAGCTGTGTCTCACGTGGTAGAGCGCCAGCTTTAGGGGAAGAAGTTCAGAGACAGCGCCCAGGCCCTGAGTTCAAACCCCAGGACTGGCGCACACACACACACACACACACACACACACACACACACACACACACACACACACACACACACACACACACACACACACACACACACACACACACACACACACACACACACACACACCCCACAATTTGGGACTTACTGGAGCCCTCCTGCCTCTGGGTAAAGCTGAATGACTGCAAAGTGCTTTTGGTGGTGGTGGTGGTGGTTTGCTTGGTACAAATACCTTGAGAGCAAGTTCGTTCACCGGGTGGATTTATCCCCGGGTGCCTTCTTGCTCTGCGGCTCACCTAGCTTCAACGTCATTGGGCCTCCAGGCGTAAGTCCCGCCTGGCCACCCCGCCGAGGACAAATAAAAGCCATGCCCAGACTTTGGCCCGGCAGCTCTCCCAGAAGGCCGGGAGCCTGAAGGTGGGTGTTCCCAAGTCCAGGGATGGAGGGACGGAGGGAGGGATGGACTGGACTGGACGGAGGGACGGAGCCTGGGTTTGAGTTACTGAGGGCAGGGAGTGGTTGGTTGTATCACGAGGAACAGTTCACAGGGAGGGTACTGCGTACACAGGTCTTCCCATGATTCTATTAGTGGTGGTGTGGCCTGACTCCTGGGCACAGTTCACAAAGCTGAGCTGCCTCCCTCCCTCCTTCCTTCCCTCCTTCTTTCCCTCCCTCCTTCCCTCCTTCCTTCCTTCCTTCCCTCCCTCCTTCCTTCCCTCCTTCCCTCCTTCCCTCCCTTCCTTCCTTCCTTCCTTCCCTCCTTCCCTCCCTTCCTTCCTTCCCTCCTTCCTTCCCTCCTTCCTTCTCTCCCTCCTTCCTTCTCTCCCTCCTTCCTTCCCTTCCACCTTCTTTCCTTCCTTCCCTCCCTCCTTCCCTCCCTTCCTTCCCTCCCTCCCTTCCTCCTTCCTTCCTTCCCTCCTTCTTTCCTTCCCTCCTTCCCTCCTTCCTTCCTTCCTTTCCTCCTTCCTTCCTTCCTTCCCTCCCTCCCTTCTTCCCTCCCTCCCTTCCTTCTTCCCTACTTCCTTCCTTCCCTCCTTCCCTTTTTCCCTCCCCCTCCCTCCTCCATCTCTTTTCTCCTTTTATCTCCCTCTTTCTCTTTTTCTAGTTCTCTTGTTCTCTTTATTTCTATTTCCCAGCATTCCTTTGTCCTTCTTTCTCTGTTTTTCTCCGTTTCTCCTCTATTTTTCCCTCTGTTTCTGCCTCACTATTTCTCCTTCTTTTTCTCACATGCTGCTTCGTGTTTAGTTTTTCGTGATGACTAGGGTGACGGTGGCATCAGGCAGGGGACAAGTGCATTTCTTTTGGTCCCTGTCCCCCCTTCCCTCCCTCTCTCCATCTCCCCCCGTCCCCCCCCCCCCAAGTTGTAGAGTTCATTTTCTGCACCGTGTCCCGTCGGGACCACGGCTGCATTTTTTTTTCTTGATTTCTCTCGCCTTCTGCCTCTGTGTCTTTTTTCTGTTTCTCTTTATGGCTGTGTTACTATTTCCCTCTCTATTTCTGTTTCTCTAGTTCTGTCTCCCTATTACTTTTTCTCTGTGTTTCTCTTTCTCTATTTCTACTTCCGTTTCTATTTCTTTCTATCTTTATTTCTATCTCCCTGTCTCTCTCTCTCTCTCCCCTCTCTCTCCGTTTATACTACGCTCTTAGTATCTATGACCCAAAGGGCCAAACTTGTTCGACTGGCTACTCTTGGAACACAAATAATAATTCCATCTGATAATGTCCTGGAAGGGGGATAAGAATGAAGGTGGAGGAGAGGAATTTTCAAGCGGCTTCTGTGTTGGCCTGGCTGCGCGTCTGTTTGATTCTAGCCCCCGCCAGCTCCTGGCAGAGCCGTTGCTGGGACCTTTCCCAGCTCCTGTTCTCCTGGCTCTGTGTGTGCATGCCTCTCTGTGCGTGCGTATGTGTGTGCGCTGTTCTGAGCTTTTTCGCTCACGGCTGGCACTCTACCACTCGAACCACAGCTCCACTTCTTGTGTTTCAGTGGTTCATCGGAGACAAGAGTCACATGGGCTTTCCCGCTCAGGCTGGCTTTGAACTTCTGTCCTCCTGGGTAGCTGGGATGGCAGGTGTGAGCCACCGGCCTGGTTAGTTTGCATATTAATTAGTGTGTTTATGTTATTGACCACTTGCCTTGAGCGGAGGGCACACGTGTTTCAGAGGAAGTGAGCAGCTACACCGTGTCTTCATTCTCAGAATTCACGTCAAAGAAAATGAAACGAAATAGCTTGTGTAAAAAGCGTGATACACAGACTAGAAGTAGTAGAGGAGGTGGGTCTTGTCAGGCCTGTCATCCCAGCCACTCAGGAGGCTGAGCTCTGAGGATCGCGGTTCAAGGCCAGCCTAGGCAGGAAAGTCCCTGTGAGACTCTGATCTCTTGTGAAGCCCCACGAGGTCAGAAAGTGGCATTGTGGCTCAAGTGGCGGAGAGCCAGCCTTGACTGGAGAAGCTACGGGCCACTGCCTGGGCCCTGAGTCCCAGCCCGGCCCTGCTCAGCAGTGAATGACCTGGGCCCTGAGTCCCAGCCCGGCCCTGCTCAGCAGTGAATGACCTGGGCCCTGAGTCCCAGCCCGGCCCTGCTCAGCAGTGAATGACCTGGGCCCTGAGTCCCAGCCCGGCCCTGCTCAGCAGTGAATGACCTGGGCCCTGAGTTCCAGCCTGGCCCTGCTCAGCAACGAATGACCAACGGTGACAAACATGAATAGAAACGCTGCCATGGGCCCCGTTCTGTTCCAGAACCACGCCTTGCCCCCCCCACCCTGGAAGCTTCTAGCGGATGAGTGGAGTCCCCCCCCCCCCAACACTGAGGCGATGGAGGAGAGAGGCACTGCCCGGAAGCTTCTAGAATGCAGCTTCAGCGACAAGCTGTGTGGCAAGTACTCATGGCCCATGCCAGGGCCGGGCACCGCCCCCCCGCGGGGGTTCTGGTTCTCGTGGGAAGGGCGATCGCCCTTGTGGGGTGAGGGGTCAGCCCCCACCAGACCCGCAGAGCAGAGCAGGGGCCGAGCGGGGGGGGGAGGGAGGGGGGAGGCTAATAGATGGGGAGGGGGAGAGATGGGGAGGAGGAGGGGAGGAGAGGGGAGGAAGGGGGGAAGGGGGGACTGGTGTTCTTTCACTGAATACGGTCACACCACCGCCCCACAGAGAGGAAATCTGGCAATATTCTATGTGCTAGTGAACCTCCAAAGTTGTACTTTTGTGTGTGTGTGTGCGCCTGTGTGTGTGTGTGTGTGTGCATGCACACACATGCATGTGCACACATACTTGGTCCTGGGGCTTGAACTCAGGGCCTAGGCGCTGTCCCTCAGCTCTTCAGCTCAAGGCGGGCGCTCTACCACTTGAGCCACAGCGCCACTTCAGGTTTTCTGGTAGTTCATGGGAGATGAGAGTCTCACGGACTTTCCTGCCCGGGCTGGCTTTGAACCGTGATCCTCAGATCTCAGCCTCCTGAGTGGCTAGGATTGCAGGTGTGAGCCACCAGTGCCAGGCCAGATTCTTACTATTAAAGAAAGAGAAAAGAGAGAGAAAAGAGAGGTATTAAAAGAATAGTATACTCAATTTAATTAGACATTTTATAAGTATGTTATTCATGGTTAATAAGGCCAATTCATCTTTTCAGATCTGGCTATAACTATCTATCTATCTATCTATCTATCTATCTATCTATCTATCCATGGTGCTGGGATTTGAACCCAGAACCTCAAATGCACCGAGCTTTGCCACTGAGCCACACCCTTAGCTTTTGCCTGCAGTGTGTTGAAAGATTTTATAATTTTACTACTGACCAGCAAGTCCTAGTGCAGGTATTAGTTCATTAAATGATATTGCTATGATGTTGCACACTTTTAAGATACGGGAGAAGCCCATGATGCCGCATTTCAGATCACTGTAATGGCACACAGTTTATCTTTATTTCCACAATCAACATGAAAATGATTCTGTAGCGCACAGTTCTTTCTTTCTTTCTCTCTTTTTTCTTTTTTTGTCAGTCGTGGGGCTTGAACTCTGGGCCTGGGCGCTGTCCCTCAGCGCTTCAGTTCAAGGCTAGAGCTCTATCACTTGAGCCACAGTGTCACTTCCGATTTTCTGGTGGTTTATTAAGAGTTTCACAGACTTTCCTGCCCAGGCTGGCTTTGAACGGCGATCCTCAGATCCCGGCCCACACTTCTTTCGATGTTGAACATCCTACGTGTAAAACTATCATTTCAAAGAAAGAAGGAAAGAAAGAAAAAGGAAAGAAGGAGAGAAAACAAGAAAAGAAGCAACCATGTATATTTGATGGGCTAGGAAACAGGGACCCTTAGAAATTCTGAACAAAGACACCCAGAGCCGGGAAGGTGGATCAGTGGTAGAGCGCTCGCCTAGCACGCAGGAAGCCCTGGGTTCGATTCCTCAGTACCACATGCACAGAAAAAGCCAGAAGTGGCGCTGTGGCTCAAGTGGTAGAGCGCCAGCCTTGAGCAAAAAAGTTCAGGGACAGTGCACAGGCCCTGAATTCAAGCCCTAGTACTAGTGCATGCATGTGTGCGTGCATACACACACACACACACACACACACACACACACACACACACACACACTGAAGAAGAAAGAGGAGGAGGAATACAAAGCCAGTGGCGATGCTGTGTTGGTGTCTGCTGCTCTGCAGATGGGTCGCGGGGGGCTCTGACCTCCGTCCCCTCCTGCCTCCCGCCCGCAGTGGTCCGGGAGGGGCAGTACGAGGTCATTGTGGTCCCCACGCTCCTGGTGGGCCTCTTCCTCCTCCTCCTGGCCGTCATCCTGTGGCTTTTCATCCGAGGACAGAGATTCCAGCGGCAGCGCCCCCGACGTGGAGGTGAATGAACCCCCAACCTTGGGGCCCAGCAGGGGCTCGGGGAGGAGGGTGGGTGGGAGGAAAATCGTGGACTAAGATTCAGCGAGGGACATGTCCATAGTGGACGCTTGTGTCTGATGACAAGAATGGGCCCCCGGGACCTCCCTCAGTCCTATTCGTTCTTTTCTTGGGAGGGGGAAGGGGGAGGTGGGTCAGGATCTTGAACTCAGAGCCTCACGCCCCCATTTAGCTTTTTCCACTCAAGCCTGGCGCTTCACCACCTGAGCCACAGCGCCACTTCCTGATGTTTGGTGGTCATTAAAGACAAGCGTCTCATGCACAGACTTTCCTGCCCGGGCTGGCCTTGAACGGCGATCCTCCAGTCTCAGTCTCCCGAGGAGCTGGGGTGACAGGCGGGAGCCGCCGGGGCTGGTCTTTAGAGAGAATGTAATTGTGGCTCTCCTTTCCTGGCCCGACGGCATCTCTCTCTCTCCTAGGAGATGCTCAGGTCGCCCCCTCCAGGGGTCTGGAACCGGCAGGGCAGCGAGGAGACGTATCGGTGGCACTGGAGGAGAGGACGGTGGACGCTTTCCTGGCAGCCGTGGCGCCGTCCCTGGCCGAGCTGCAGCTGCCCCGGGCTCAGCTGTCCCAGGCCCTGGAGCAGATCTACAGGGGCACCTGGGGCTCCATCTTTCGAACCCAGATGAACCCCGGGGATCCCGCAAAATCCAAGAGTGTGGTCCTCAAGACATTAAGAGGTACAGCAAGAGCTGTTCTCCGGGAAGAAGTGTGTCCGCCGGGCGCTGTGGCGCACGCCGGTCATCCCAGCTCCCCAGGAGGCTGGGATCTGAGGATCGAGGTTCAAAGCCAGCCTGGGGAGGAAAGTCCCTGAGACTCTCATCTCCCACGAACCACCACAAAACCGGACATGGAGCTGTGGCTCAAGCGGTAGAGCGCCAGCCTTGAAAGTCTCACGGACTTTCCTGCCCGGGCTGGCTTTGAACCACGATCCTTAGATCTCAGCCTCTTGGGGGAGCCGGGATGACGGTCATGCACAACCAGCACCCAGCCTGGAAGTTGTTTCTTAGTCCTTGAGTCCGTTTCAGCCGCTGTCTGTCCCTCCCCTCCGCCCCTTGCAGCAGCAGCAGGGCTGCAGGACGTGCAGGATTTCATAGGACAGATCCGCTTCTATCAGCACCTGGGGAGACACAAGAACCTGGTGCGGATGGAAGGGTGCTGTGCCGAGTGCCTGCCGCTGTACATGGTGCTGGAGGACGTGGCCCCGGGGGACCTGCTCACCCTTCTCTGGACCTGTCGCCGGGTAGGCGGTGAAAAGCGGGCTGCCCGGGAGGGGAACATGCCGCTCGGGCCAGAGGCCTGTCACCTGCCCACCAGCCTTGCAAATGCAAGCTACAGAGACCGTAGAACAACGTACTGGAGCCGGGTGCCGTGGCTCACGCCAGTCAGCCCAGCTCCTCAGGAGGCTGAGATCCGAGGATCACGGTTCAAAGCCAGCCCGGGCAGGAGAGTCCGTGAGACTCTGATCATCAATGAACCAGCAAAAAAAAAGCCAGAGCTCTGGCTCAAGTGGTAGAGCCCTAGCCTTGAGCAAAAATAAAAATAAGCCACAGCGCCCAGGCCCTGAGATCAAGCCCCAGGACCGGCAAAATATATACATATATATATATATATTAAAAATTAAAATGTATGGCCGAGTGCCGGTGGCTCACACCTGTCATCCTAGCTACTCAGGAGGCTGAGAGCTGAGGATCGCGGTTCAAAGCCAGCCCGGGCAGGAAAGTCCGTGAGACTCTGATCTCCAATAAACCACCAGAAAACCAGAAGTGACGCTGTGGCTCAGGTGGTAGAGCGCCAGCCTTGAGCTGAAGAGCTGAGGGACAGTGCCCAGGCCCCAAGTTCAAGCCCCACCACTGACATAAATAAATAAATACTAAAATGTTGAGGATGGGCTTTGTCATCCACGCCATCATCCCAGACACTCAGGAGGCTGAGAATGTGTCATGAATATATTCGATTTATAAACCCTGTGGCAGAGACACCTGGAAACACTCCTTTGCTCTTGTCTCCGTCTCTGTAGGATGTGATGAGCGTGGATGGGCTCCTGTATGATCTCACCGAGAAGCAAATATATCACATCGGAAAACAGGTCCTTTTGGCTTTGGTAAGAACAGACCGAACAAAGCAGATGGTGTGCGCCGGGCGCCGGTGCGCACACCTGCCATCCCAGCTCCCCGGGAGGCTGAACACCGAGGATCACAGTGTGAAACCAATCCGGGCAGGAAAGTCCAGGAGACTCTGATTTCCCCGGAACCACCAAAAAGCCAGAAGTGGAGGGGTGGGCCTCAAGAGGTAGAGCGTAAGCCTTGAACAGAAAAAGTGAAGGGAGAGCAGCAGGCCCTGGGTTCAAATCCCGGTAGTGGCACCGAATAAATACATACAAAAATAGGTAAATAGATCAGTGAAATGTCCGATCCCGTGGTGTGCTCTGGACGTGATGAGTCATTATTAAGGCGACTTTGTTTAGAGAAGAAGAGATTCCCTGGTCATCCTTAAGATGGTTTTGATGTGATGATATGATGATGATGATGATGATGATGATGATGATGATGAGGATGATGGTGATGATGGTGATGATGGTGATGATGGTGGTGATGATGATGATGATGATGATGATGATGGTGATGATGATGATGATGGTGATGATGATGATGATGATGATGATGGTGGTGATGATGATGATGATGATGATGATGGTGATGGTGATGATGATGATGGTGATGATGATGGTGATGATGATGGTGGTGATGATGATGATGATGATGATGATGATGATGGTGATGATGATGGTGATGATGATGATGGTGATGATGGTGGTGGTGGTGATGATGATGATGATGGTGGTGGTGATGGTGATGATGATGATGATGATGATGATGATGATGGTGATGATGATGATGGTGATGATGATGGTGATGGTGATGATGATGATGATGATGATGGTGATGATGATGATGGTGATGATGATGGTGATGATGGTGATGATGATGATGGTGATGATGATGATGGTGATGATAATGATGATGATGATGATGGTGATGATGATGATGATGGTGATGATGATGATGATGGTGATGATGGTGCTGATGGTGATGATGATGATGGTGGTGGTGGTGGTGATGATGATGATGATGATGGTGGTGGTGGTGATGGTGATGATGATGATGATGGTGATGATGATGATGATGATGATGATGGTGATGATGATGGTGATGGTGATGGTGGTGGTGATGATGATGATGATTATGATGATGGTTGTCAGTTGTGGGGCTTGACTCAAGGTCCCAGTACTTTCCTGAGCTCTTGTGCTCAAGGCTGGCGCTCTACCATGTTGAGCCACAGCGCCACTTCTGGTTTTCTAAGTGGTTCATTGGAGATCAGAGTCTCACGGACTTTCCTGTCTGGGATGGCTTTGAACCGCGATCCTCAGACCTCAGCCTCCTGAGTAGCCTGGAGCCACCTGCTCCCATTGGGCTCCAATTCTTTTTGATCTCCTGCTCACAGGAATTCCTCCAGGAGAAAGGCATCTTCCACGGTGATGTGGCAGCCAGAAACGTCCTGATCCAAAGTGATCTGACCGCCAAGCTGTGTGGCCTGGGCCTGGCGTACGAAATCCACACGCGGGGGGCCGTCTCTCCCGCCCGACACATCCCCTCCAAGTGGCTGGCCCCCGAGCGGCTGCTCCTGAAGCCTGCCGACATCAGAGGAGACATGTACGGTTTGGCCTCTGCCCGCTGGGTCCCTCCTAGCTGAATACTCTCAGGCTAATTAGGTCTATGCATACGAGCTCCATTGGAAGTCAGATACTCAAGCCGTAATGACCTGGGACCAACAGCAGGCACTGGTGCCTCACACCTGTAATCCCAGCTCCTCGGGAGGTTGAAAACCAGGGGGTATTGACTTGAAGCGGGAGAGGCCAGGAAAGTCCAAGAGACTCCGGCTTCAAAACAAGCAGCAAAAAGCTGGACTTGGAAGCGTGGCTCAAGCGGTTGAGCGCCAGCCTAGCCAGCAAGCATCAAGGTCGGTGTTCCAATCCCAAACGGCTTTTAAAGAGAATGTGAGCAACTGCTCTGGGCAGGGGGCTCCGTGGTAGAGCGCTTGCCTTGCACGCATGAGGCCCTGGGTTCGATTCCTCAGCACCCCGTAAGCAGAAAAAAGCCAGAAGTGGGGTGTCTTTCCCAGGCTGGGCTGGGGAGGCCGGGGCAGAGATGGAGCCACGCTCTGCTTGCTTTGCAGCTGGGCCTTCGGGATTCTGCTCTATGAGATGGTGACACTGGGTAAGGACTGGGTGAGGACTGGGGGGCTGGGGGGGGAGCAGGGTGGAGACAGAGGAGCCTGTGTGTGCACGGGCACACGTGATTACTGGAGGGAGGGGTGGGTGATGGCTGGAGCAGCAGCGGCGGCTCGGGAGGCTGAGATCTGAGGGTCGTGGTTCAAGGCCAGCCCGGGAAACAGAGCCCCTGAGACTTTTTTTTAACCACTGAAAAGCCTCCGATAGAGGTTTGGCTCACGTGGTCACGCTCCCAGGCCTCAAGTGAGCGTGAGGTCCTGAGTTCAAGCCCCAGTACCATACACACAAGAAGTGTTTCCGCTCGGGCCCAGCGTGGAGGCTGAGCCTGACCCCCAGGCTTCTTAAAGCCAGGCTCCCCCCTCTCTCCCCCTCTCCCTCCTCCCCGTCCTTCTCTTCCCTTCCTTCCGCGCTCTTCCTCTTCCTTTTCCCTGACCAGTGCAATGGGTGTTTGAAAACTGAGGGGTAACCCCCAGGAGACCCGAAGACATTTTCTTTAGACTGTTTTTTTCTTTTGGTACCCGGGGCTTGAACTCAGGGCCCGGGCGCTGCCCCTGAGCTTTTCACTCGAGCCTGGTGCTCTACCAGCGGAACCACAGCTGCCCTTCGCGCTTTGTGCTGGCTCGTTGGACATCGAGGTCTCCCAGACCTTCCTGCCCACGCTGGCTTTGAACCGAGGTCCTCGGATCTTGGCCTGCGGAGCGGCTGGGATGGCAGCTGTGCAGGGGAGCCGTGGGCTGCGTCTTCCTCGCTTTCCTTGCGTTGTTACCTCGCTTTCCTGCTTGGATTCTCTCCCAAGCTGGCCATTCTCCTAACATCATCCTGACATCATCTCCCCCACACCCCAGCCCCACTGCCCCCCCTGCCCCCCCTGCCCCTCTTCTCCAGCGGTTCCCGTCCGGCCTCACTTGGTCAGCGGGGCTCAGCAGCCCTGCCCGGCCTCCAGCCCGCCAGCGGGAGCGTGCTGTCTGCCCACCCTCCCTCTCTCATCTCGTTCTGTCCATCTGTCAGGGGCCCCGCCGTACCCGGAAGTCCCTCCCACCAGCATCCTGCAGCATCTTCAGCGGAGGAGGATCATGAAGAAGCCCAGCAGCTGCTCCCATACCATGTGAGTGGCGTTCATACCGGCCAGCTCGGCTCTAGTCCCAAAGCTTTCCCTCTCCTTCACTATCGCTCACCTCCTTCCTCCTCCTCCCCCTCCTCCCCTGCTCCCCCTCCTCCCCTCCTTCCCTTCTCCTCCTCCTCCTCCCTCCCCTCCTCCTCCTCTTCCTCCCCCTCCTCCATCTCCTCCCCCTCCTCCTCATCCTCCATCTCCTCCCCCTCCTCCTCCTCCTCATCCTCCATCTCCTCCCCCTCCTCCATCTTCTCCGCCTCCTCCCCCTCCCCCTCCTTCCCCTCCTCCTCCCCCTCCCCCTCCTCCTCCTTCCCCTCTCCCTCCCCTTCCTCCCCCTCCCCCTCCCCCTCTTCCTCCTCCTCCTCCCCTTCCCCTCCTCCCCTCCTCTCCCTCCCCCTCCTCCTCCTCCTCCCCCTCCTCCATCTCCTCCTCCTCCCCTCCTCTCCCTCCCCCTCTCCCTCCCCCTCTTCCTCCCCCTCCTCCTCCCCCTCTTCTTCCCCCTCCCCCTCCTCCTCCCCTCCTCTCCCTCCCCCTCCTCCTCCAGTAGTTGTACATGTCAGTTTATGAGCACAACACATCTTGATCCAGGTCCCCCGTTCCATCTTTCCCCCCCAGTGGGGTACAGATGCTTCTTAGTTGTTCTAAGGTGCTAATTGCAGGCTTGGCTTCAAGGCCTGAGTAAGATGCTCAATCATGTGCCGTGTTTGCATATCTTATCGTACCTGCATGCGTCCCCACACACGCTGCCCAGATCACCATTAAGAGCTGTGGTAGGAATCTAATGTTTTGTGTGTGTGTGTGTGTGTGTGTGTGTGTGTGTGTGTGTGTGTGTGTGCGTGCACGCGTGTGTGCACGCACCAGTCCTGAACTCAGGGCCTAGGCACGCTCCATGAGCTTTTGTGCTCCGCCGCTTGATCCACAGCTCTACTTCTGGCTTTTTCATAGTTGATTAGAGGTAAGAGGCTCACAGACTTTCTATCCAGGCTGGCTTTGAACTGTGATCCTCAGAGTCCATCTTCCCGAATAGCTGGGATTAGAGGCGTGAGCCTCTAGCGTCGGGCTTCACGGTGTCATTCTTATGTGAAGATGTTGGAATGAAGACACTTGGTTTTAGGAGGAGGAAAAGGTGTATCAGCCACTAGAAATAATAAAAAGACGGACCGAGCAAAGACAGGATTAAAGAATTGCGAAGTATCATTTACTTATGTAGGTTTTGTTCTTATTTAGCTGATTGGGATCCGGGGGTGCCCAGTCCCGCTGATGATCCCAGCTACTCCAGTGGGTGGGATATGAGGATCAAGGTTCAAAGCCAGCCCTGGGCCCAAAAGTGAGTCTTTGCTCCAGTGAACCAGCAAAAAGCTGGAGTGGGGCTGTGGCTGACGTGGTGGAACTCCAGCCTTGATTGCGAAGCCGAGCGGGAGCTAAGGCCGTGCATCCACGTCCCGGTGCGGGACACACTCACACTCACACTCACAGGGTGGCTGTGTCTCCTGCCCTGCCCAGGTACAACCTCATGAAGCGGTGCTGGCGCTGGAGCCCGGCTGGCCGGCCGCTGCCCCACGAGCTGTGCGTGCAGCTGGAGGCGGCCGCCAGGACGGCCGATGACCAGCGCGTCCTGCAGGTGCCGGAGCTGGTGCTGCCCGAGCTGTACGCGGCCGTGGCCGGCGTCCGGCTGGACAGCCTGGCCTACACCTACAGCGTCCTCTGAGCCTCGTGTGTGTGTGTGTGTGTGTGTGTGTGTGTGTGTGTGTGTGTGTGTGTGTGTGTGTGTGTGAGGGGGGTGCCCTGTCCAGGGGGACCCGGCGCGCCTCCTACACACCTCAGAGCAGCACCCGCCGCCAGCCCAGCTCCCCCGCAGCCCCGGGCCTGGAGGGCCAGCGCAGCGGTGCCGCAGGCCTGTCACCCTGGCGACTCAGCGGGCCGAGCTCTGACCATGGCGGCTCACAGCCGGCCCGGGAGGGACATCGCCAGGAGGCTCCGCAAGGCAGTGCGGCACCCACAAAGCCAGAGGCCGCTCGAGTGGGGCGTGCTAGCCTTGAGCAGAAAAGGCTCAGGGACAGTTCTCCAGGCCCTGAGTTCAAACCCCGGGGTTGGCACGCGCACACACACGCACGCACACACACATGCACACACACGCACATGCACACACGCACACGCACATGCACACACGCACATGCACACACGCACACACATGCACACACACACGCAAATGCACACACGCACACACACGCACACACATCTGCCATGCTTGTTGGGGCCTGGCAGATTAGTTTACTCCTGGACAATGCTTTTTTTTTCCCTCCTCTTCTTCCTCCTCTTATTTTTTATTGTGAAAATACTATGCAGAGGGGTTACAATTACATGGGCAAGATAATGAGTACATTTCTTATCAAGCATTGCAGCCTCCTCCTTTGTTTCCCCTTCACATCCCTTCCAAGCCTCCCCCCCCAAAGTCGTAAAGTTTGTTTTCTACATAACAACTTGTACGTCTCATTGTTGCAATGGATCCACCTGTATCCCTATTTAAATGTTTTGTTTTAATTATACCAACATCAAATACAGTAAAAGCAGGGGTTATACCATGGGGGAGGGACATACAAAGCAACAAAGAAATCATCTTATAAATGCATTAGAAACAATCGCATGAAAGAAAAAATCATTTGAATACATATCTTAGGTTCATTTCCCTAACATCACCGTATCTGACCTTTTCTGCTTGACTCAGACATATACTACACTATTACTAAGAAATGGAAATGGATTGAAGGGAAGACATGGTGAGAAAGGAAGTTCAAGGTTTGCTAAGAAGCACAGGTGCAGACCAGAACTCCCAGGGTGGCCATGTCTGCAGACAGGGCATAATACATCCTTCAGTCCTGGTGGAGTAAAAAGGCTGAAGGAAAACTTCAGAGTCTCACCTTGGGTAGGTAAGAGAATGAGGCCGGGCGCCGGGGGCTCACGCCTGATATCCTAGCCGCTCAGGAGGCTGAGATCTGAGGATCGCAGCTCGTGAGACTCAAATCCCCAATGAGCTAGCAACAGGCCAGAGCTGGCGGTGCTGGCCGAGTGGTGGAGCGCTAGCCTTGAGCCTAAAAAGCTCAGGGACGGCTCCGAGTTCAAGCCCCAGGCCTGGCACGGGTAACTTCTTGCGTTCTCCACACGTGAGCTGCACTTCTATTTAGGCTGCTCTCTGGCTAGAGAGCTTTTTTTTTTTTTTTTTTTTTTTTTTTTTTTTTTTTTTTATCATCGTGTGGGACACAGACCAAGTTGACTAAGAGCCAACTCAAATACCACCTCCCATCGCGAACTTCCTCCACTAGCTCTGTGCTGACCAGTTCCAGGTTCCATGGGTAATAAAGGGCCTTTCCTCCTCTTTTACGGTACACCTGGAGGGTGTGTATATAGATATGTGGGGGGGGGGGTGTTTTACACACACAGGTTCCTCTTTAAAGTGGTGGCTCTGTGTGCGGCCTGCTGGCCTCCCCCGCTGGTCCACCGCTGGTCCCCCTGCTGGTCCCCCTGCTGGTCTCCCTGCTGGTCTCCCTGCTGGTCTCCCTGCTGGTCTCACCTGCTGGTCCCCCTGCTGGTCCACCGCTGGTCCCCCTGCTGGTCCCCCTGCTGGTCTCCCTGCTGGTCTCACCTGCTGGTCCCCCTGCTGGTCCACCCACTGGTCCCCCTGCTGGTCCCCCTGCTGGTCCCCCTGCTGGTCCCCCTGCTGGTCTCACCTGCTGGTCCCCTGCTGGTCCCCCTGCTGGTCTCACCTGCTGGTCCACCCACTGGTCCCCCTGCTGGTCCCCCTGCTGGTCCCCCTGCTGGTCCCCTGCTGGTCTCACCTGCTGGTCCCCCTGCTGGTCTCACCTGCTGGTCTCACCTGCTGGTCCCCCTGCTGGTCTCACCTGCTGGTCTCACCTGCTGGTCCCCCTGCTGGTCTCACCTGCTCTCCTCCATCTCGAGCTGTTTCTCCGGATGAAGCCAAGCCGGGCGCTGTGGGTCCCTCCTGTCACCCCGGCCTCCCGAGGGGAGGGGGGAGAGGGGGAAGGGGAGGGGGGAGGGGAGGAGGGGGCGGGAGAGAGAGGAGGGGGGGAGGCTGATAAAGGGAGTGATCACCACCTGCCAATCCTTCGAAACCCACAGAGCGCCACGCCCACACTGCCAGTTGCCAGGACAACCTGGGGCGGGACTAAGAAACACCCGCCAATCCTCCTGAGTCCGTCTGAAGGCCACGCCCACAGCGCGTATTGCCAGGACAACCCGGGGGCGGGACTAAAGCCCGTCCGCCAATCCTCCTCAGTCCGTCTGAAGGCCACGCCCACACCGTCAGTTGCCAGGACAACCCGGGGGCGGGACTAAAGCCCGCCCGCCAATCCTCCTGAGTCCGTCTCAAGGCCACGCCCACACCGTCAGTTGCCAGGACAACCCGGGGGCGGGACTAAAGCCCGCCCGCCAATCCTCCTCAGTCCGTCTCAAGGCCACGCCCACTGGCCAGGCCGGCCGAGACCGTGGGGCGGGCGCCGCGCGGGGAACCACGCTCCCGGCCCCGCTCCCGGCCCCGCTCCCGGCCCCGCCCGGGGCGGCTCGGGCAGGGGGAAGGGACGGGCGCGCTCCGGGGACGCGGCGCCCGCGCGGTGACGTCAGCGCCCGGCGCCCGGCCGCGCGTCGCCCCGCGCTGACGCCATCGCCCGGCGCCCGGCGCGCGTCGCCCGCGCGGTCCCACCATGGCGCTGGGCAGCGACTTCTACCTGCGCTACTACGTGGGGCACAAAGGCAAGTTCGGACATGAGTTCCTGGAGTTCGAGTTCCGGCCGGACGGTGAGCGGCGCCGGGGCCGGGCCGGAGCCGGGGCGGCCTGCTGGCCCAGTCATTCATTCATTCATTCATTCATTCACAAAGTCTTGGGCCGCCTTCATTCATTCATTCACAAAATCTTTGGGCCACCTTCATTCATTCATTCACAAAGTCTTTGGGCCAACTTCAGTCATTCATCGACTCTGGACTTTCAGCTGATTCATAGTCTCTGGACCCCATTCATTCATTCATCCATTCATTCATAATGTCTTCGGACTAGCTTACAGATCATTCACTCTTGAAATTATCAGGTGATCTCATTCATTCCTTAGACAATCTGCGTTATCTTTTAGCCCATTCATTCTTGAACTCTTGGAGTCATCTTTTAGTTCATTCATTCATTCACTCAAACGCTTTTGGCAGTGTTTTAGTCCATCCATCCATCCATCCATTCATTCTTTTTTTTTTGGCGGGGGGGCCCAGTCATGGGCCCTGAACTCAGGGCCTGGGCGCTGTCCCTGAGCTTTTGCTCAAGGCTAGCGCTCTACCACTTGAGCCACCTTCCCAGCCCCTCATTCATTATTCTTAAAAATCATGGGGTGCCTTTAAGTCCATCTACCATCCTTTCATTCAGGTGTATGTGTTAAGGCTACTTGATGGGGGGGAAAAGTCTGATGTGTAACAAAGAACTAGTGTCTTTGAGGTGCCAAAATATGATTATTGACCATAGAATAAATGAACAGTTCCCCTCTCCCCCTCCCTAAATAGAGGAGAGAAAAACTTCTAGAGGAGACACTTGTGATGAGCTTTGAAGTAAGAGCGAATTTCTTGCTGTCTGAGGGAAGGAAAAGTGGGCTTGTATTGTCGGTAGCAGTTCTGCATTCTGACAGAACATTTTCTCTAGAGAATGTTCCTGTATATTGAATTCTAGCTGCCATGATGACAGCCTGGCAGTAGAGATTTTGGGGTTTTCAATGTGCTTGAGTACTGGTGTAAATATGAAAACGGAATACTTCTCTCATTCAGGTTAGGTGGGTTAAAGCTGGCAGGAAGTACAGCCGTAACAGCTTACCTAGGAAGAGCTCTGTGCATGCTTGGGCAAGGTTCTATGAGAGTATGAATTAAAAATTAGGAATTGTATACTAAAAAAGTGTCAAGCATTTTTTTTCCTGTGTCTTTGTCAGTAATAGTGCTCAAATTTAGTGCCTGGAGCACTTACTTTTTTCACTCAAGGTTAATGGTCTGCTACTGGGTCCACACCCACTTTCTGCTGGCTTTTTGCTAGTTACTTGGAAATAAGGCATCTCATGGACTTTTCTGCCTTGGCTGGCATCGAACTTTGATCCTCAGATCTCAGCCTCCTGAGTAGATAGGAATCATATAGCCTGTCAATATCAATTTAGCCAGTCACTTAAATGAAGAACCCCCAAGTTACTGGTGCAGTTTCACCTACCTGCCACTACTTCTATTCTGCTTCTTCTGGTAATACTGAGTCACAGAAACTACACTTCCAGAACACATATTCCATTTACAGGATGGGGAGCGGAGCTTCGCTGTTTCCCTGTAGAGAAGCATGCACCAGTGAGTACACAAGTCACAAAGAATGGAAATTAAATATAAATCAATTAACAACGGAACTTTCCCCCCCCTAGAAGCAGCACCTAGTTCCTATGCTTTTAGTTCTAGAAAGGAAGCATCGCCAGTGGGTGGGGAGGGACCTGCTGGAGGTGGGGAAGAAAAAGAGGGGGAGCGAATATGATGAAGTACTTGACACATGTGTGAAACTAGAATGTGAGAGCTGTTGAAATTGTCTAGCTGGGTGCCAGGGGCCCACAGCTGTCATGCCAGCCACTCAGGAGGCTGAGAGCTGAGGATCCAGGTTCAAAGCCAGCCCAGACAGGAAAGCCTGTGAGACTCGTATCTCCAATGAACCACCAGAAAACTGGAGTTGGTATTGTGGCTTAAAGTGGTAGAGCACTAGCTTTGAGCAAACGAGCTTCGGGACCGCCTAGGCCCTGGGTTTAAGCCCCATAACCAACCAAAAAAAATTTTTTTTAAGGGGGGAGAGAGATAAAGAGTAAAAGAGGTGACTGTGATTGGAATAGATTATATGCATGTGTGGAAACACCCCAGTGAAACTCTTTTGTTCAGTGACTATCTGCTAATAAAAATAAACACGGTAATTATACATTAACTTAAAGGAAAATGAAAGAAAATTTTGATGTAGTGGAGAAAGCATGAATATCGGAGAAAAGTAAGACCAGATCATAGACTCATGTGACTGCAGAATAAGTGAGAGAATAAAACTGCTTTTTAGAGTTATTTTTCAGATTATGTGTTTTGGAGAAAGTGGTATGGCTTATGAAGCCAGGTGCGTTTATGCATGCCCGTCATCCCAGCTACATGGGACTCAGGTTTGAGGCTAGCCTTAGAACTGTTTCTGAGACAGTAAGACCCTGTCTCAGAAATAAGCCAGGTGTGGTTGGGTGTGACTGTACGGGCAGCTGCAGATGTGGCAACTATGTAGCAGTAGGAGGATGGTGGTCTGGCAAAAGCTGAGGATTATCTGGAGGAATAAAAAAAAAGAAAAGCAAGCAGGGAGACTGCTTGCCTAGGAAGTTTGAGGTTCAGAGTTCAAGTCTTCATATTGCCAAAACAAAAAATCCCAGAGATTCCCCCCACACACACAAACACACTCCCCAAAAGGCTCATGGCATGTTAAAGCCGTGATGCTGTTCCATTGCATATTGGGTAGCTGGACTTTAACTTACTAGCCAGTATCTACCAAGTTACTGGTATTCAGTATTAATGCTGTGCTAAGAGGAACTGTTGGTGAGAGCAATAGTATAAAAATGCTCTTTACCTTTAACGTTGCCTGCAATGTTAATTTTGTTTTGTAACCGTTGTTATTGCTAAAGATTGAATTGTTTTCTGCCCCTGCCCCCACAGGAAAGCTTAGATATGCCAACAACAGCAATTACAAAAATGACGTCATGATCAGAAAGGAGGTAAGTGATTTTCGGATGCCAGAATTTTTACATTTCAAGCAGGGCACTGGCTCACGCCTGTCATCCCAGCTACTCAGGAGGCTGAGATCTGAGGATCAGGATTCCAAGCCAGTCCAAGACAGAAAGGTCCATGAGACTCTTATCGCCAATTAACCAGCAAAAAGCTAGAAGTGAAGTTGCGGTTCAAGTGGTAGTGCCTGGCCTTGAGACGAAAACGCAAATGCTCAGGCCCTGAGTTCAAGCCTTACTACCAGCTCAAAGAAAAAGAATTTTTACATTTCTGTTTCCTTGTGTCTGTGTCGAATTCACCAAAGTTTCTTTATGGCGGTATTTAAAAAAAAAAAAAAAAAACCAACCAATCTACAGGTTGAAAAGGTTCCATTATTTCAATTAGATATTAACAGCAAAAGAAGCAACCTGAATATATTTGCCTCTATTATTGAGTTCATGTTTGAGTTTATTCATTGTATTAGTAAAGCAACGCCTAGCAGAGCTGGTACATGCCCCACACATGTGGCGGGGGGGGGGGGTGATGGGGGGGCGGGGAAGGGTGGGGGGGTGGGGGGGCAGGGCATGTGCCAGCAGGTGCAGTCTGGGCTCTGTGGTCACAGAGACTGGGGAGTTGACCTCTGTTTCAGTGCCAGGACTTTCCACCCCTGTGTCCTGGATACTCGGTCCCTTGGGTCCTCTGTCACACTGCGTTATCTCTTGGGTCCAGAGTTCCATGAGGTTTGGCCTGTTTACTACATTGGGTTGTGTGACTAAGATATCTGAGCATCTGTCAAAGGAAGGGCTTTACTCTGCCTCCTTTAAGACAGGACTCGCTCCTTGCAGTAAATAGTCTCCTTTGCAAACACTTCTGTGATAAAAAAATAAACAGGGCTGGGAAGGTGGGCTAGGGGTTGAGCGCTTGCCTAGCCTGCATGAGGCCCTGGGTTCGATTCCTCAGTACCACAGACAGAGAAAAAGCCAGAAGTGGCGCTGTGGCTCAAGTGGTAGAGCGCCAGCCTTGAGTAGAAGCAGCTCAGGGACAGTGCCCAGGCCCTGAGTTCAAGTCCCAGGGCTGACAAAAATAAACAGTTGATAAAATTGATAAGCAGTTGTTTATTTCCCCCCCCCCCTGTTGGAGGTCTAGAGTCAAAGTTAGGGCCCTATGCTTACTAGGCAGGTGCTCCACGCGTGAGCTGTGCCTTTCAGTCCTTTTTGCTTTGTTTTTCAAATAGGGTCGGCACCGATGCACACACCTATGCGATCTTTTTGTTCGCATTTCCTGTGTGCCTGGGACAACAGACCTGTGTTGTTGTAGTTGAGATGAAGGTCTTGTGAACTTTTTGCCCTAGCTGACCTTGAACCTCGACCCTTTCAGTCTCTGCTCCCAAGCGGCTAGCATTACAGGCCTGAGCCGGTGCAGTCTGCTAGCACAGATGTCGTCACGATTTCCTAGGCTGGGCTGGGTGCCGGGGAGAAGGGAAATGGCTGCTCTTTTTCCTTTTCCCAAAGGTCGCAGTTCAGGGGGGGGGGGGGGGGGCAGAAGGTAAGAACGCGGAGCTCTGCTTCCCGAGTGGCCGTTGGTTAGTGCAGCGCCCGCCGTCCTGTCTCTGACCTGCCTGCTGGCCACGGCATGGACCAGTGGCAGTGGAGGCCAGGACAGCAGAGGTGATGACTCTGCACCGAAGGAATCAGAATCCTTTTTTGTTTTTCTCAGTCCTGGGGCCTGGGCGCCGCCCCTGAGCACTTCGGCTCAAGGCTAGCGCTCTACCACTCTGAGCCACAGTGCCACTTCCAGTTTTCTGCATAAGAGTCTTAGGCTTTCCTCTGTCCAGGCTGGCTTCAAACCTTGATCCTCAAATCTCAGCCTCCTGAGTGGCTAGGATGCCAGGCGTGTTTGTTTTGTTTTTAATGATACTTTGTGTAGTTCAGATTTGTATTTTTCTCTCTCACTTCCTGTGGAGGTGTGGGAAGTCAGTTGAAGAGGGTCCCAATTCATTTCCAGGCGTACGTCCACAAGAGCGTGATGGAGGAGCTGAAGAGAATCATCGACGACAGTGAGATCACAAAGGAGGACGA
Source organism: Dipodomys merriami (assembly GCF_024711535.1). Taxonomy (NCBI): domain Eukaryota; kingdom Metazoa; phylum Chordata; class Mammalia; order Rodentia; family Heteromyidae; genus Dipodomys; species Dipodomys merriami. The sequence continues at coordinate 4,010,912 of NW_027206446.1, read as the reverse complement.
TGCTCTGTGGCCAACCCCGGACAGGGTTGGGCGGCAGGTTTGTGTCGAGGGGCTCCGTGCATCACCAGACCCAGTGGCCCCGGGACCCCGGTCACCCCAGCTGCTCCAGAGGCTGAAATCTGAGAACCTGTGGCAAAGCCAGCCCAGGAAGGGAGAGTCTGTGACACTGGTCTCCACTTTACAGACACCAGAAAGCCAGGAGTAGAGCTGTGGGTCAAGCGGTAGAGCAGCAGCCCTGAGTGAAGGAATGCAGGGACAGGGCCCCTGGCTCAGAGTTGAAGCTCTAAGACCAGTGGGAGTGTGCACATGTGCGCACACACACACACACAGTTGATCGTAATGGTGCAATGTTGCCCCTTCTTTATGATTCCTTTTTATTTCCAGTCACTTAACCTCATTTTCTTTCCTTCATCCCTCTCTCCTTTCCTGTAAATCGAACTCAGGACCTCAAAGCTGCTGTTGAAGAAACTCCCAGCTGAGGTATGCCCCAGCCACGGCCTGAACTGCACAGTTAGACATTGTCTACACTGTCTGCCGCCACCCAGCTGAGGCTGGGCCGGCCTCACCCTGTGGTGGATCATTTCCACCATCGCCTAATAGCTTCCTAGGAGTAAATGCGCTGTTGCTAGTTAAAATGTCTTAATTACTTAATAGCATTAAAAGCACTATTGCTAGTTAAAACAGAATCAGGACTTTTTTTTTTTGGTTGGTCCTGTGGCTTGAACCCTGGACGTGGGCACTGTCCCTCAGCTCTTCAGCTCAAGGCAAGTGCTCTACCACTTGAGCCACAGCGCCACTTCTGGTTTATTGGTGGTTCATTGGAGATAAAAATCTCAGAGGCTGGGATTGTGGCTCAGTGGTAGAGTGCTTGCCTCTCATGCATGAAGCCCTAGGTTCATTTCCTCAGTACCACATAAACAGAAAAAGCTAGAGGTTAGGCCCCACGACTGACTAAAAAAAGAAAAAAGAAAAGAAAAGAAATCCATGGACTCTCCCTGCCCGGGCTGGCTTTGAACCACAATCCTCAGATCTCAGACTCCTGAGTGGCTTCGGATGACAGGTGTGAGCCATTGGTGCCTGGTGGAATCAGGGCTTGCACTGAGTCTATCCGATTCACCTGCATATGGAGTAGCTTTCAGGAGGTGAGAAAATACATACCCATATATATTAACTCTCAGCGTTGCCTTAAACCGACCGTGGAGTTTGCTGCCGCCCATTCTCCCCAGAAGAGCTGGTGTCTCTCACAGGGCTTCTGAGGAGCTGTGCGGGCCGAATTTCGCTCTGTAGAGAGAGAGTGTGAATTGGGTCTGCTCAGCTTCTGGAGAGAGCAGAGAGGAGCCTGGCGGCAAGAAGCAGTTCTTTTCCTTGTGAATTCCTAAAGGTTCTGTTAACCCGCCTTGTTTGACTAAAAAAAATGCACCTTGACCCTTCTATTGAAAGGAACATTGTTGCCTGGCACTGGTGGCTCACGCCTGTCACCCCAGCTACTCAGGAGGCTGAGATCTGAGGATCACGGTTCAAAGCCAGCCTGCACAGGAAAGGCTGACTTTTTTTTTTCTGGGTCCGGTCGTGGGGTCTGAACTCTGGGCCTGGGCTCTGTCCCTCAGCTCTTCAGCTCAAGGCTAGCGCTCTACCACTTGAGCCACAGCGCCACTTCCGGCTTTTTTCTTTTTGCTTATGTGGTGCTGAGGAATCGAACCCAGGTCCTCAGGCATGCAAGGCAAGTGCTCTACCACTGAGCCACCTGCCCAGCCCCCGGCTCTGAGACTTTTATCTCCAGTAAACCACCAGAAAACTGGAAGTGACACTGGGGCTCAAGTGGTAGAGCGCTCGCCTTGAGCTGAAGAGCTGAGGGACAGCGCCCAGGCCCTGAGTTCAAGCCTCACAACTGACAAAAAAAACAAAAAAACAAAAAAGGATCATTGCTCAGGGAAGCAGAGGTAACAGCAGTATTTATTGTATAGGTTGTGTCACTTCTGTTTTATTTTGTAGATCGTATCACTTTTATTTTGTGCCAGTCCTGGGGCTTGAGTTCAAGGCCTTCTTTACTGCTCCCCCCTCCCCCCATCCCCACTCAAGGCTGGCTCTCTAAACTTTGAGCCACAGCTCTGCTTCCAGCTTTTTGCTGGTTCATTGGAGATAAGAGTGTCACGGACTTTTCCTGCCCAGGCTGGCTTTGAACCATGATCCTCAGACCTCAGCCTCCTGAGTAGCTGGGATGACAGGCATGAGCCGCTGGAGCGTGGCTGCTCAGCCCCTTTCTGTGTGGATTATTTTTGAGAAGAGGCCTCGTAGGATGACGGGCAAGCCCGGACTTCTAGCTTGCTGGGATGACCGGCATACTCCGCTGTACCATTGTTTAAGATGGGGTCTCTTCTGCAGCTCAGTATAACTATGCTACTGTGACCTTGATGCAATCTCTTAATGTCAGTGAAGCAATACTTGGAGAGAGAAAGAAAAAGATGAGGTCTCTTAAAACTTTTTTTTTTTTTTTTTAACTCATTCTGGCTTCAAACTGATTTCCGGAGCTGCACCTCCTGACTCGCTGGGATTTCGTGCCTGAGCCACCATGCCCATCCACAATTTTAATTGGTGGATTCAAAAGAACACCGCTCGTTTGAATCAAATCTCCATAGTACCACTTCCGTGGTTATTAATATCAGCTGTGTTTTCCTACGTTTAATGAATTTTGGATTAGACAATTACAAGCCTCCCCAAACCCACTTTAGCTAGGCCTGTCAGCCTTGCTACTCAGGAGGCTGAGATCTGAGGATCAAAGTTCAGTGCCAGCCCAGGCAGCAAAGTCCATGAGACTCTTATCTCCAATAAACCACTAGAAAACCAGAAGTGGCTCTGTGGCTCAAGTGGTAGAGCACCCGCCTTGAGCTGAAGAGCTGAGGGACAGCGCCCAGGCCCAGAGTTCAGGCCCCAGTACCAGCAGAAAAACAAGCAGGTGAATGAATTATAAATAAAGCTCCTCCTGAAGCTGTTTGAGGAACTGCGGGGTGTTTGTCCCCGCATCGGACCCCACACAGCAGCCCCGATGCGTGGGAACGTGGGCGGCAGTGACCAGCACTGTACATGCGATTTCTAGAATCTCATAGAAAAGGAAACCTGCTTAGGACCTCTACATTCCTGTAATTGCTTTTATACCATGTTTTTAAAGCAACCTGGTGTGTGCTGACCCAGTCAGAGACATTTCTGTGTCGTTCTTTCTCACCCGGGCTTCTAGAAAGCACCTTGGGGCCCTGGAGTGCGGGTGATTCTCCAGCCAGCACGGGAGGTTTTGTTTTACATTTACATTTGGTCTTTTTGTCTCTCCATGTCCTTTTTCTCTCCTCCTCTGGTGTGCTGGAGTCAGGGGTCGCCCGTGGCCCCCGTGGGGCCTGGGCCCGGAGCTGGGGGTCGCTCGTGGCCCCTGTGGGGGCCTGGGCCTGGGCCGGAGCTGTGAGGGAGGTTGTCCATGAACCCTGCTCCAAGTGTTTCTGTGCTTGTTTTTAGGAGCTTGAAATTGTGATTGGAGACGAACACATTTCTTTTACCACATCCAAAATCGGTTCTCTTATCGACGTAAACCAGTCCAAGTGAGTACGTTAACTTGGCATCATGGATTCGGGTTAGGTTAGAACTGTGCTCAGGGCTGGGAAGATGGCTCAGTGGTAGAGTGCTTGCCTCGCATGCATGAAGCCCTGGGTTCGATTCCTCAGCACCCCATACACAGAAAAAACCACAAGTGGCGCTGTGGCTCAAGTGTCAGAGCGCTAGCCTTGAACAAAAGAAGCTCAGGGACAGCGCCCAGGCCCTGAGTTCAAGCCCCAGGACTGGCAAAATAAAAGGAAGAAGATTCATTCTCCTACAGTTCCTACCCTGTCGAGATTGTAAATTGGTACACTGTTTTGTTTTGTTTTGTTTTTTGGTACATATAACTTGGTAATACACTTCAAAAACTGTTAATACAAGTATTTATCTTTTATGGTAATTTCATTTCTGAGTATCTATTCTAGAAAAGATTGTCAAATATTGGAAAAGCTTTCTTGTGTATGAAGCCACTCACAGAAGCGGTGTAAAATTAGAAAGAATCCAAATATCAGACAGGTTTAAAATGTTCAAATTAATAATAATTAGTGACTTTTTTTTTAGTACTATGGAAAGGTTAATAGTTGAAAGGCACATGAAATTATTTTCGATGTGGGAAAAATGGGAAAAAACCTATTGTGTAAGGTTGGTGGCATTACAGAATTAGCAAGATTGCTATTGTTTTCTGCATAAGGACTTGAACACATCAAATGGGTGAAAACGAGTCCTAAAGAAGCTATCGAGCAAAGACGCGTCCGAGAGCCCCCGGGTGGCATCAAGATTCTGTTGTTACAGATTCTTTTTACATTTATTTTCTTTAGGAATTTATAAAACACTGTTTGGCTTTTTCTGCCGCAGGGACCCGGAAGGCCTCCGAGTATTTTACTACCTGGTACAGGACTTGAAATGCTTGGTTTTCAGTCTCATCGGATTACACTTCAAGATCAAACCTATTTAGACCGTGTGTTTGAAGATGTGTATTTAATTAGGGGATGGGTGAGAGAGGGTATTTTTCTTTTTTAATTTGGGGATTTTTTAATTAATGTGGAACAAAAACTATTCTTTTGTATGTGAACTGAAAACATGAAAATAAGAAAACAAGCCGACTGGATTTTCTTACTTGGGCCCAAGGGTAGACAGACCCTGGACCCATATTAAATTCTAACAAAATACGAAATGCCGAGTGAGTGTGTGGGTGTGCATGCTCACGCACACACGTGTGTGAGGCCGCTTATCGGATTCAAAGATAAGAAAATGTTGCTGTCTCTACACGTAGAAATGTACCTCTGGCTTTCCATCCATGAAAGGGCTGCTGTGGTAACGCACACCTGTAATTCCAGTTACAGAGGGAGGAGAACCACAAGGCTGAAGTCAGTCATGGCAAAGGTAGAGTCGCTCTCAGAAGGAAAATAAGAAGGACAGAGGGAAAAAGGGAGAGAGGAAAGGAGCGGGGGGGGGGGGGGGGGGGCGGGGGGGGGGGAGGGCCTGCCCTGGGAGAAGCCACTGGCCATGGGTGGGTGCAGTGCGGTTTATAGCAGGTGGATAGTTCTGCGTCTGGGCCTTAGGATTGTTTTCCATTTTCAAAAGCCCTCGTTAGGTTTGCAGTGGTGACTTGGGTCTGGGGGAGGCCCTGCCCACCAGGAGGGAGGGGCCGAGCGGAAGGGTTTGTCCACTTCCTCTGACACTCCTGGGATGGTCTTTTGCTCACATTTTCCTGTCATGGCATTTCCACGTAATTTTGTAGTTTACCCACAAGATGGCAGCAGCACAAGCCAAACAACTCCAGGCTCTGCTAAGTTGGAAAACGAAGCGCGTGGAGTCCGGTGAAGGGTGAACCATGGAAGATGCCCCTGGTCAATACGTACTGTCCTCTAGGTGAACAGGCTGAATGGAGACTCTGTACACTACTGAACTAAAACATCATAGGGGCTGGGAAGGTGGCTCAGAGGTAGAGCGCTTGCCTTGCATGCATGAGGCCCTGGGTTCGATTCTTCAGCACCACATAAGCAGAAAAAACCAGAAGTGGCGCTGTGGCTCAAGTGGTAGAGCGCCCACCTTGAGCTGAAGAGCTGAGGGACAGCGCCCAGGCCCAGAGTTCAAGCCCCACAACCGACCAAAAACAAATTATACATAAATACAGCAAACAAGTTTTGCTGCTCAGAAAAAAATACTGTGTTTTGTAAACTACTATTGAGAATATTAGTGGACTGTCACGCACATAATGCTAGCAAAATACACTGATTGGTAAGATTGCTAGGTCCATGCTGTGTGCCCATAGCCCAGGCCTGGATCCCAGCTGTTAAGAGGCTGAGGTCTGAGGATCGGGTTCAAAGCCAGTCTGGCAGCAAAGACTGATCTCCAGTGAACCACAAAGTGGAGCTGTGGCTCAAGAGGTAGAGCCTTGAGTGAAAGAGCTCAGGGACAGCACCCAGGCCCTGAGTTCAAGCCCCAGGATTGGCACACGTGTATGCACGCACTCACACACACAGACCTGGTAAGCACTATTTTCCTTCTTTGCCAGGGCTGGGACTTGAACTCAGGGCCTGGGCACTGTCTCTTAGCTTTTCACTCGAGACTGCCACGCTACCATTCGAACCACCACTCCACTTCTGATTTTTTTGGTGGTTAACTGGAGATAAGAGTCTCATGAATATTTTTGCCGAGGCTGGTTTTGAACTGTGATCCTCCGATCTCAGCCTCCTGAGTAGCTGGGATGTCTGGAGTGAGCTATCGAAACACATCCCATGTCCCAGCTTTGTGACAGTAACCGGCTGAAGCTGGCTTTGTTCACCTGACAGCACCAAGGTGCTCAGTACTGTGACAGACAGAGAACAGGAAGAATCTAGACCTGGAGGTCCAACTGAATGAAACCGAGGACTTGTGTTCATTTTGAATCAGTTATTTTTGTATAGGTATATTTTATGTATTATAAGTATTTACATATGTAAAGTTTACACACGTAAATTTGCACACCATTTTACATGCATGCAAATTTGTATATGCAAACCGTATCCACATAGATTTGCAAATGCAAATTCACACCCTTATACATTCACATTCATATTAAATCGCATCTACACAACCCCCAGGGTTTCAATTGGTATAAATTTGCATTGCAAATTCAATCAGTATAAATTTGCGTGCATAATTTTGTGCAGAAATTGCATACATGTATGTAACATCCATATAAAGCTAAGCTTTTGCTTTGTTCTTGGATGAAGGGAAGCAGAGCAGACTCTTCCACTGTGATGTATTCTCTGGGCTGGAAGAGGGGATTGTACGCCATGAGCTCAGGCTGACAGGTTCTGAGTGCAAAAATGGACAACATGGGATCAGAAAACAACTCTGAGAAATTGAGGAGGATGTGAGAACAATGTTTTGACCCAAACAGACAAAGCCTTGGCAGTACCTGGTCTGGAATGTTCTTTTCAATGAGAACTTGGGGAGAAAATTGTGTCTATAACACTATGGTATTGCTGTCTCTTGAAAAACAATGATGTGAGTTTTGACTCCAGCTCTGGTTGTGTGTGTGTGTGTGTGTGTGTGTGTGTGTGTGTGTGTGTGTGTGTGTGTGAGTTCTGGGGCTTAAACTCAAGGCCTGGGTGCTATCTCAAAGCTGGTGCTCTACCACTTAAGCCACAGCTCCACTTGGCTTCTTGCTGATTGATTGGACATACCAGAGTCTCATGGACTTTTCCTCCTGGGCTGGCACTGAATTTCAATCCTCACGTCTCAGGTTCTGATGTTCTGGGTTTTATTTAATTTTTAATTTTGATCGTCTCAATTCTTTGTTCCAATGGTGCTCTATTGGCATTGTTTATCTGACGTTAAACCGCATAGTTATTCTAGCACACTAGATGAGATTACACCACAATATGGAGACTGGAATGTTATAGAGCAACTTCCACTGGATCAACTTGCACTGCAAATCCTTCGTTCTAATTCACCAGGAAAGCTTTACAAAAGGCAGGCCAAGCTGCTGGGCATTCCCAGCTACTCAGGAGGCTGAGATCTGAGGATCACAGTTCCAAGCCTGCCTGGACAGATAAACCAGAGACTCCTATGTCCAATCGATCAGCAAAAGCTAGAAGCCCTGAGTGAAAAAAAAAAACAAACAAGCAAGAGTTCTATCTGCAGTACTAGTGCACACGAACTTTCCACGCTGACGCATTTACACACGCATAGATTTGTGTTGCATCAAAGCAAAAGCAGAATCTGTGGGAATCTTCTTTACCATGTTACTTGAACAATAAAAATTGTTCAGCAAATGTATATATATATATATATATATATATATATATATTTATTTATTTATATAATTTCTTGTTGCTGTAAAGGTGATGGACAGGGGACCGACATCAGTCAGGTCATGAGCACATTTCTTTTTGGACAGTGGTCCCTTGCCTTGCTCTCTCCCCCTTTCTTTCTCCTTTCCCACCCACAAGTTGTAGAGTTCACCACGTCCAGAGGGCATCTGCATCCATTTCTGTGACCCCCTTTTGCCCCCCAAGAGACAGGTACACGATCAAACAAGACAGAAATCCCAGGAAACAACCACCACCACAACAAAAATCAAAGCAAAGTCAAACACCACCACCCTCGCCACCCACGACAACCAAAAAACACCCCTATTTCCATTTCCTGGAATTTGTTTCCATGCAGTCTGCGAAATAACCTTTAACCAGAAAGTTCTAACCTTTAGGAGACACTTTTCAAGCGGCAAACATGGTGGGAGCTGCCGGCGGGGCTCACTGCTCGGGGTTTGGGGGAGCAGGAATCCCGGAAGAGAATCTCTTTCTGCTCTCTTTCAAGATGGATGCTCGGCACCAGCCGGCCCTTCTTCAGACTCCTCTGATCTGAGACCTCGCCTGGAAATCGGACCAGCAAGGCCGGGCCAGCAACATCTTATGTTATTTTCTTTTCTTCCCTCACGGTCTGCTGTTTTTCCTCTTACAGCAATATTCACATTGACGCTGCTGGTGGGTGAGTACAGTAGCTTCTACTTGAAGGAAGGGAAAGCTTCTTTTAACATACAGGTAGCTGCCCTGTGCCTGGCCCCCGATTCAGATCGTACCAGACAGAGTCTGAAATGCAAGCTGTGGAGCGCGGCAGCGGCCGAGGTTTGATACATACATGGTGTTTTTTACATTTTATTTGATAAACCGTAGTGGGGGGGGTGCATGGGAAGCTTCTTTGGGGGATTAATTTCTTGGGTGTTGCAATTTTCTTTTGGCTTCACTGTGCTTCCAGAAATTTCTTCACCAATGATACCTACTTTTTCTTCTACACTCTTATCCAACTTGGGCAATAATAGTGACTGGTTTTGTAAGGGGAAATGACATGTCATCATCATCATCATCATGATTGTTAATTATTATTATTACTATGGCATTCGTCTATGTCATCGAAACCAGTATTGTGTGTCTTCGGTTCTGTGTCTGATCATTACAGGAGATGAATTCTATGGAGGAGGGTGAACCGTCAGGAAGGTTGGTTTGATGAAACACTGATGAATTCTGTTATAGTTCAATCACTTGCCATTTCAACAGCAACAGCAACAAGTCAGTTAAACTATAGAGTGTTCTTGCTGGGCCTTGGTGCTCATACCTGTAATCCCGGCTCCCCCAGGGGGCTGATCGCTGAGGGTCCTGATTCAAAGCCAGGCTGGGCAGGAAAGCCTGTAAGACTCGCATCATTCAGTGAACCACCAAAACCCACAGGCAGCTGTGGCTGACGTGGTAGAGCACCAGCCTTGAGCAAAAGAAGCCTGGAGACCACACCCAGGCCCTGAGTTCAAGCCCCAGGACTCGCTGTGTTTTAAACGTACAGAGTTCAGAAAGCAAGTTAGGCATGTTTTTCCTCTTGGTTCTTCCTTTGAAGTCGTACATCAAGTTGCTTGGCTGTTCCCATCTGAGCGTTGGTTCGGGGTTGTATCGCTCGTTTTAATTCTCTGTGTATTCTGATTACAGAAATTTTTTTTTAATCAGAAGAGGCCCCCTATCTGGCATTCTTGAGATGATGCCAAGCCAGCACAACCGAGCCAAAATGTCCCAGAACAAACCAGAAACCGGCCTCCCAGAGGTGAACTACGCAGAAATCAAGTTTGCGAACTCTCAGCAGAAGCGAAGACAAGGCAAGGTGGACCCGAGCCGGGCGGCACCGAGCGAAGAGCAGATCAGTTATGTAGAGCTGAAGTTTCACAGAGCCCCAGAGAGACAGCCCGGCAAACGGGGCGATCAGCACCCACGCAGGGGAACGCGGCGTGATCCGCACACACGCCCAGGTACGGAGTTGCGGGTGGATGTTGTTTAAACATACATAAGAGCTTTGGGGGTGGGGATTGAACTCAGGGCCTGGGCGCCGTCCCTCAGCTCTTCAGCTCAAGGCGAGCGCTCTACCACGTGAGCCACAGTGCCGCTTCTGGTTTTCTGGTGGTTTATTAGAGATCAGAGCCTCACAGGCTTTCCTTCCCGGGCTGGCTTTGAACCACAATCCTCAGCTCTCAGCCTCCTGAGTTGCTGGGATGACAGGAGCTAAGTGGATCTTGTTCAAGGTGGGCAGGAGGGAAGTGAGTTCCAGCAGGGGATGGGGTTGAGGGGAACGCAGCCACACTGCAAACCTGGGGCACAGGAGCTGCCCTGGGCCCGCGGCACACGACGTTGACCTCTGGGAAACAAGAACAGGAGATGATTGTGTGTTTGCTTCTGCCCTCAGCCCCGTGCTCTGTCCCCTGGAGATTAACGGCTGGAATCCTGGCCACCTCCTGCATCCTGTTGACGGGGACAGTGGCTGTCCTGCTCACACGCTGTAAGTCCTTCAGAATTTGCCGGGCGCCACTGGCTCCCACCTGTCATCCCAGCGACTCAGGAGGCCGAGATCTGAGGATCGTGGTTTAAAGCCAGCCCTGGGCAGGAAAGTCCGTGAGATTCTATTTCCAACTAACTACCACAAAAAGCCCAAGTGGAGCTGTGGCTTAAGTAGTAAAAGCTTTAGCCTTGAGCAACATAAAGCTCAATGGCAGTGTCTAGGCCCTGAGTTCAAGACCCGGGACTGGCAAACACACACACACACACACACACGCAAACACATACACACACGCAACACACACACACACACACACACACACACACACACACACACACACACACACACAGAAATTGTTCTCGCTTCGCCTGGTATGGAGAATGAATTTCCCAGCCGCGACCATCACATCTAAAATAGGACTCATGACTTACTGCCTTCTTTCTATTTTTCCCCTCACAGTATTTTCTAGACAAGGAGAACAAACTAGAAAAGCCTTACTTGATCCTCAAATTTCCCCTAAAAATGAGGGTAAGTATTTCGTAAAATTCACTACAATACTTGTTTTTGTTTTTTTTTCTTATTTCCAATCCTGGGCCTTGAACTCAGGGCCTGGGCGCTGTCCCTGAGCTGCTCTGGCTCAAGGCTGGTGCTCTACCACTTGAGCCACAGCGCCACTTCTGGCTTTTTCTGTGTCTGTGGTGCTGAGGAATGGAACCCGGGGCTTCATGCATGCTAGGCGAGCGCTCTACCACTGAGCCACCTGCCCAGCCCCACTTCAGTACTTTTGACCACTCAGAAAATAATTTCCCCCAAATCCACAAACTCATTAATCAACAGAAACACAGATTCTCACGTGGGCTAAAAAATGAGCCAGAAGTTGGATGCTGATGGTTCACAAATATCGTCCTGGCTACTCTGGAGGCTGAGATCTGAGGATCAAAGTTCAAAAGCAGGGCTGGGCAGGTGGTTCCGTGGTGAAGTGCTGGCCTCTGTGCATGAAGCTCCGGGTTCGATTCCTCAGCACCACAGACACAAGCCAGAGGTGGTGCTGTGGATCAAGTGGTAGAGCACCAGCCTTGAGCACAGAGAGACTCAGGGACGGGACCCAGGCCCTGAGTTCAAGCCCCAGGACTGGCAAAAACAAAAACAAAACAAAGTTCAAAACCACCCCAGGCCAGGAAAACGCATAAGCCTCTTAGCTCCGGTGAACCAGCCAAAAGCTGAAGGAGAGCTGTGGCTCAGGTGGTCGAATGCCAGCCTGGAGTGAAACAGCTAAGCAGGAAGAACACAAGGCCCTGCGCTCCAACCCCAGTAACTTACAAAGGAAAAAAAACCACAACTACTCCTGTAACATCTTTACGTTTTCTAGAATGTTCCTGCCATCCTTCTGCTCGGAGGTGCTTCAGGTTTGGAAATAGTTCCTATCAGGTCTTCAATCAATGGACAACATGGGAGGCTAGCTCCAAGGCATGCGCGGAGCTGAATTCTCATCTTCTGCGGATAGACTCGGAGGAGGAGCTGGTGAGTGAGACAGGGTGGGATCTGCGAAGATTATCTGTCCCTGCCGGGTGCCAGTGCACACGCCTGTCATCCCAGCTACTCGGGAGGCTGAGACAGGAGGATCCCAGTTCAGAGCCAGCCTGGGCAGGGAAGTCCTCGAGACTCTTCTCCTCAATAAACCAGCACAAACTGGAAGTGGTGCTGTGGCTCAGGTGGTAGAGCGCCAGCTTTGAGAGCAAAAGACAGTAGTGCCCAGGCTGTGAGTTCAAGCCCTGGGACTGACAAAAATAACCAAATGAAAAGGAGCAGGCCCTTCTACGTGGGCAGTTCTGTGTGCTGACTTGCTTTTTGTCGCACTAGGAAATCTTATCCACCTTGGAAATAAAAGGCTGGATCTCCTTCGAAGGGGTGTGGAGGAACTGGATGGCGTTCGGGACGGCTGAGAGGCCGGGGAAACAGATCGTGTGAGTTTGCACAAACTGTACTTCGCTCAGCACGGAGGGATTGTGGGAGGAACTGACCTGCGCACAGCATACAAAGAGCATTCCAGAACACAAAGCCATTAGGATATCTGAGCAAGTGCGTGTGGAAAACAATTAGGAAAAAAACAATCTATCATCTAATAGCAACATCTAACATCAGGATAGAGTACAGCAGTAGACTACAGTAATCTCTCTGGTAATAGTAATAGCAGTAGATTACAGTAATCTCTCTGGCAATAGTAATAGCAGTAGACTACAGTAATCTCTCTGGCAATAGTAATAGCAGTAGATTACAGTAATCTCTCTGGCAATAGTAATAGCAGTAGACTACAGTAATCTCTGATCCTACGCTTGTGACTTTTACAATTTGAATTGATGTACTCCCTGGAGAAGTTTGTTCATAGCTTTTTGTGTTGGGGTTTTTGTTTGTTTGCTTGTTTTCTGGTGACTGGGTTTGAACTCTGGGCCTGGACGCTGTCCCTCAGCTCTTCAGCTCAAGGCGGGTGCTCTACCACTTGAGCCACAGCACCACTTGCGGTTTTCTGGTGGTTTATTGGAGATCGGAGTCTCACAGACTCTCCTGCCCGGCTGGGCTGACTTCGGATCTCAGCCTCCTGAGTAGCTGGGATTATAGGCGTGAGCCACCTGAATCTGGTCAGTTCATTCTTTTGTGCCTACTTATAAACCTAACCCTAGTTACACAAGCAGTTAGGTCTAGACAGGGGTTCACATTTCCTTTGGCTCTTACTGAGTTATGATGAAAAGCCATTGGCCTTCATTAAACCTCAGTTCGTTCCAGAAATGATTTGCTCTTTTTTTTTTTCATGCAGAGTAAATGTTCAAGAGTGGACAGAGCATCAGTGCCCTTACCTGCAAGGAAGTTACATCTACCCTAGGACATGTTCGCTGAGTCATAATTATACCTGTGAGTGTCATGTGGAAGTGATCAGGGAGCCGGGCACCGGTAGCTCAAACCTGTAATCCCAGCTACTCAGAGGATGAGAGCTGAGGAGCGCGATTCGGAGCCAGCCACGGAGACAGCCCGTGAAACTCGGGTCTCCAACCAATCACCAAAAAAGCTGGATGCGGAGCTGTGGCTCAAGCGGAAGAATACCAGCCTTGAGCAAAAGAAAAAGAAAAAAGGGAAAAAACCCCTCAGGGGCAGCCCCTAGGCCCCGAGTTCAAGTCTCAGGGCCAGCCTAAGAGCCAGCAGACCAAAAGAGCCCCTGTGTGACCCAAACACGCCACTTTTTAAACCCTTCCTAATAAAACATTTCTACAGCACATTGGCTATTTGATCAGAGTCTTATAATTTTATATAATAAGCAAATTATGCCAGTATTTTTTTTCTTTTTTTTTAAATTTTATTTTAAATTTTATTTTATTTTATTTGTGAACATACTGTACAGAGGGGTTACAATTACATGGGCAGGATAATGCGTACATTTCTTACCAAGCATTGAAGCCTCCTCCTTTGTTTACCCTTCACATCACTTCCCAGCCTCCCCCCTCCCCCCCTTCCCAATCCTTCTCCTTCCCCCCTTTCCCCCCCCCCCCCCCGCACCGACGTTGTAATGCTCATTTTGGACATGACAACTTGTACTTCTCATTGTTGCAACAGGTCCACCTGTATCCTTAAACAACTGGTTTTTCCCCATCTCCTCCACAAGTTATACTGACATCAAATATAGTGAAAGCAGGGGTTATACTGTGGGGGAGGGACATTCAAAGCAACAAAGAGATAATCTTATAAATTATGCCAGTATTTTTTAATTAAACTTAGACTTTTAAGGTTTTAAAAGTATGACTTTTCTTTTGGTTGGTCACTGGATTTGAACTCAGGGCCTGGGCGCCGTCCCTGAGCTCTTCAGCTCAAGGCTGGTGCTCTACCACCTGAGCCACAGCCCCCCTTCCGGTTTTCTGGTGGTTCATGGGAGATCAGAGTGTCTCGGACTTTCCTGCCCGGGCTGGCTTTGAACCATGATCCTCAGATCTCAGCCTCCTGAGTGGCTGGGATGGCAGGCGTGACTGCCGGTGCCAACTAGTGTCTTATTGATGGTGGAATCTGTGACTCACTCTCCTGCTCTTTGTGCCAGGTTACCTCTGTGTGTGTGTGTGTGTGTGTCAGAGATACTGGTGCATACGTGTGTGAGTGCAGATGATCTAGCCTTTGCCCACCTCTCCTTCCTGCACACGTAGCGCTTGCCTGCTCAGGGTTTGACCATTTCCTTTCCCGGGAGAGGCTGGGGGTGAGGCGGGGCGAGCCCTCTGCCCCGAGGGACTTCCGTTCCAGTGCCCTCCCCCCAACTTCCCGATCACCAATCACCTTCCTTCCTCTGCAGCTCAGAATCAACCACAGATACCTGAGCCAGGCCTGCCACCCTGGCCACTCCGGAGGCCGGGATCAGAGGATCACGGTTCAAAGCCAGCCCGGACAGGAAAGTCCAGGAGACTCTCCTCTCCAGTGAACCACCAAAAAGCCAGCAGTGGTGCTGTGGCTCAGGTGGTAGAGCACCAGCCTTGAGCTGAAGAGCTGAGGGACAGCGCCCAGGCCCTGAGTTCAAGCCCAGGACTGGCATCACAAACAAACAAACAAACAAACAAAACTCCCCAGCAGGCTCTGACTCCATCCCCGACTGTTAGTGCCTCCGTGTAGCTGCTCACAAACGCGTGTCTGCACCTGCCACAAGCTGCTTACAAGCGTGTGTCTGCACCTGTCGCAAGCTGCTCACAAGCGTGTGTCTGCACCTGCCACAAGCGCCGCCCGCCGCAGCTGCCCAATTCATTGTATGGATGCAAAGCTTGGATTTTGGCTGTCCTTGTCTGTGTTTGTGTGCTCGCTCACCGTCTCTCTGTCTCTGTCTGTCTGTCTGTCTCTGTCTCTCTCTGTCTGTCTGTCTGTCTCTCTCTCTGTCTGTCTGTCTGTCTCTGTCTCTGTCTGTCTCTGTCTGTCTGTCTCTGTCTCTGTCTGTCTCTCTGTCTGTCTCTGTCTGTCTGTCTCTGTCTCTCTGTGTGTCTCTGTCTCTGTCTCTGTCTGTCTCTGTCTGTGTCTCTCTCTGTCTGCCTCTCTGTCTCTGTCTCTGTTTCTGTCTGTCTCTGTCTCTCTGTCTGTCTCTGTGTCTGTCTCTGTCTGTCTGTGTCTCTCTCTGTCTGTCTCTCTGTCTGTCTCTGTCTGTTTCTGTCTGTCTCTGTCTCTGTCTCTGTCTGTCTCTGTCTGCCTGTCTCTGTCTCGGTCTGTCTCTGTCTGTCTCTCTGTCTCTGTCTCTGTCACTCTGTCTCTCTGTCTCTGTCTCTGTCTGTCTCTCTGTCTCTGTCTGTCTCTCTGTCTGTGTCTCTCTGTCTCTGTCTCTCTCTCTCTCTTCACCACATCCAGGTCACTTGCGTGTGTTCTGGGAAACTGTGCCCTAAACACCTCTGACCAGGTCCAGTGTGACAGCTGAATTTTCACAGATTCTCACCACAAGTCACCTGTGGCTCCAACACCTGGGCGTGGGGCACACAGGAAGAGGGGGTGTCCACAGCAGCCAGCCACCAGCGCTCAGGGCGGGGGCCCTCCCCTCCCCTCCCCTCCCCTCCCCTCCCCCACCCTCCTACCCCCTCTCTCCCCTCCCCTCCCCCCTCCCCTCCCCTGTCCTCTCCTCCCCTCTCCCTTTCTCTTTCTTTCTCTCTCTCTTTCTCTTCCTCCCTTCCTTCCTCCCTTCCTTTCTGTGTCAATGCTGTGGCTTGCACTCAGGGTCTGGGCGCTGTCCCTGAGCCTCTTTGTGCTCAAGGCTGGTGCTCTGCCACCTGAGCCACAGCGCCCCTCTTCTTTTTCTAATTTATTGGAGTCTCCCCGTCTGGCTGGCCTCAAACCGTGATCCTCCGATCTCAGCCTCCTGAGGAGCTCGGCGTGAGCCACCGGCGCCCAGCTCACGATCAGTTGTGATTGAGAATAAGAGCACTTTGTGAATTGTTCGGGTGTGGCCATGGTTATCTCCTAAACACCTGAACCCAGACGGCTTGTAGGCAAAGCCGCAGAAATGTTTTTCTGCATAGTGGAAAGGGGTCACAGAAATAGGATCCTAGAAGCCAAGGTACGGACAAAGCCCAGATGTACTGGTATGGATGAAGGGATGGAGAGAATGTGGCATATTACACACACACACACACACACACAATTGTATATATACACTTTTTGTTTTTGCCAGTCCTGGGGCTTGAACTCAGGGCCCAAGCCCTGCCCCTGAGCTCTTCACTCAAGGCTGGTTGGCTCTACCAGCTGGGCCACAGCTCCACGTCCGGCTTTTTGCTGGCCTTTGGACTTTGCTGCCCAGGCTGGCTTTGACCCACGAAGCCTCAGGTCTCGGCCTGGCGAGCAGCTGGCGCCCGGCTGCGCACCCTGTGCTCAAATGCTCTGAAGTTTAGAGACAAACATCTCCATCGACTTTACAGCCACAGGTGTAAAAATAGCTCCCAGCCTGGGTTACTCGGGTTTTTCTGATAGAACACTGGGCAGCTGGCACGCATTCATTTCCTTCGCAAAACCAAGCAGCTGCGAAAAGTAACATGTTAAGCACACACACGTGTCAGTGTCCGTTGTGTTAAAAAAAAAAAAAAAGGTGATTAACTGGAAAGCAGTTGGGGACAGGACTGGTCAGAGGTGATGGGATTCTTCTGCGGACTTGCTGCGTGATCATTTGTGTTCTGTGTGTTACTGTCTGTAAGGAGCTTGACCACGGGCGCCATTTACAAAGCATGGTACCCCATTCAACAGTCCTGCCCTCTTAATTCCTGAGTTTGTTCTTTACTTTTCTATTTTCTCTTACTTTCTGCAGAAATGTAAAGTCCATGGGAATAACACTCTTGGTCTGGCCTGTTTATTTCTGTGTAGACTCAGCCTCAGGAAAGTGCTCAAAGAGTAATGTTCACTAAAACAAACAACAAAGCCAGTGAACGACGTTGGATAGTATTTATCTTTATCCAAACAGTTGCTGCAATTCTCCTCAGAATAACTTGTTTTTAGATTCAATCGGTGTTTTTGCTTAAAAACTTTACAACAGATTCATTATGTCCTATAATTCATTATGTCATATCTCATAAAAAAATCATATCTGTGAACTTCACTGGAAACCAACCTTGAAAATCGAGGTTAAATCTCATTCACTTCCTTTACGTAGATGGAGACCAGGGTTTTAAAAGTTTTAAACTGAGCTGGGCACCGGTGGCTCACGCCTGTCATCTGAGGATCGAGGTTCAAAGCTAGCCCGAGCAGGAAATTCATAAGACTCTTATCTCCAGCAAAAAGCTGGGAGTGGAGCTGTGGCTCAAGTGGTTCAGCACCAGCCTTGAGCAAAAAATGCCAAGAGGCCCTGAGTTCAAGTCCCCGTACTGGCACACAGACAAAAAGCAAAAACAAAAAAGAACTTCTAGCGGCTTATGAACAAGATGGTGAAGAGACTTATTGAGTTTACTTCTGTAGTCTTACAAATTTATTAAACCCATATTTTATATACTGTGACTCTTTCATTTTGGATTCTTCTTTTGTTATCTTTAAGTCATTGTTCAGAGCTGTTGCATTCAGCAAAGCGGTTTACAAACACCGTGCACCCTGATCCATGTCCCCTTCAACCTTCAGAATATTTTTAACATGTTTAAAATTTAACTAACTTATGTGTTTTTGAGGGTTGTGGGGCTTGAACTCAGGGCCTGGGCGCTGTCCCTGAGCCTCTCTGTGCTCAAGGCTGGTGCTCTACCCCTTGAGCCACAGCGCCACTTCTGGTTTTTCTGGTGGTTCATTGGAGATCAGAGTCTCACAGACTTTCCTGCCCAGGCTGGCTTTGAACCAGGATCCTCAGATCTCAGCCTCCTGAGGAGCTGGGATTATAGGCATGAGCCCCAGTGCCCAACCCTGGCTCTTTTCCTAGCTCTGTGCTTGGGAAGCTTATATAAACCCACCTTTTGTTTCTTAGACCCTGGCGTGATTTCTTAGCGTGGAAGTGGTCATGTTTGCCAGTCACAGAGGCCCACTCGCCACACTGGCCAGGAAACGGACAGGGGGCAGGGGGGAGGAGGCTGTGGCCAGGAAACGGACGGGGGGGCGGAGGGGGGGGAGGCTGTGGCCAGGAAACAGACGGGGGGTGGGGGGGAAGGAGGCTGTGGCCTGTGCTGGGGGGGGCTGTGGCCTGTGCTGTGCTGGGGGGGGGGCTGTGGCCTGTGCTGGGGGGGAGGCTGTGCCCTGTACTGGGGGGGGCTTTGGCCTGTGCTGGGGGGGGCTGTGGCCTGTGCTGTGCTGGGGGGGGGCTGTGGCCTGTGCTGGGGGGGGGGCTGTGGCCTGTGCTGGGGAGGGAGGCTGTGGCCTGTGCTGTGCTGGGGGGGGAGGCTGTGGCCTGTGCTGGGGGGGGGGGTGGTTCTCACTGGAAGATGAGATCAGAGACT
This sequence comes from Dipodomys merriami, assembly GCF_024711535.1. Lineage (NCBI taxonomy): Eukaryota > Metazoa > Chordata > Mammalia > Rodentia > Heteromyidae > Dipodomys > Dipodomys merriami. The sequence goes on along the minus strand of NW_027206446.1, from coordinate 3,992,136 downwards.
ACTTAGCCAATCTCAGTCCATCCTACCACAGCGGGCAGTGAAGCAGCTCCGCCTCAGCCTCGGTCCCTGGGCTCAGGCTCTGTTGACGAATTTTACCCACAAGACTCAGGATTTTCCTGCTCTGATCAGGTGAGAGAGAGAGAGAGGGAGGGAGTGTCTGTGTGTCTGTGTGTCTGTCTGTGTGTGTGTGTGTGTGTCTGTGTCTGTGTGTGTGTGTCTGTGTGTGTGTCTGTGTGTGTGTCTATGTGTCTGTGTGTGTGTGTCTGTGTGTGTGTCTGTGTGTCTCTGTGTGTGTGTCTGTGTGTATCTGTGTGTCTGTGCTTGTGTGTCTGTGCATGTGTGCCTATGTGTGTGTGTCTGTGTGTGTCTTTGCGTATGTGTGTGTCTGTGCGTGTGTGTGTCTGTGTGTGTGTCTGTGTCTGTGTGTGTCTGTGTGTGTCTGTGTGTGTGTCTGTGTCTGTGTATGCGCGCGCGTGTGAGAGACAGTGCACAGTGTTTCTAACAGTGATTTGCAAGAAATGAAGACATATGTTGTAAGCTTAAGAAAGCGTCTAAAATGATTTACACTAGTTCTTACGTGTTTGAATGGAAACGAGTATCACAGACGGGCAGGTGGCTCAGTGGTAGAGTGCTCACCTGGCATGCATGAAGCCCTGGGTTCGAGTCCTCAGTACCTCATACACAGAAAAAGCCACAGTGGCGCTGTGGCTCAAGTGGTAGAGCGCCAGCCTGGAGCCAAAGCAGCTCAGGGACAGCGCCCAGGCCCTGAGTTCAAGCCCCAGCACTGGCAAAAAAGAAAAGAAATGAGTATTGTACCTCTGAGAATCTATCTATATAATATCTATATCTATTTCCATATGCTGTAACCTATCTATCTAATATGTAATTATATCTCTCTATCCATCCTCTTGATCCTTCTAACTATAACCACACTCGGTTTGGCTGTATCCCCTGGTGCATAGTCACTACGCACTTACTGAAGGGTCAGAAGCTATGGTGCTGCGTCTGGTGGCCATCAGCCTCCCTCCCAGAGAAACGAGAGAGGGTGTCTTTCCGTTTCCACTGATTTTTCCTCTCTTTGATGTGAAACCAGAGCCAGAACTCAGTACCCGATGCTTCTGCTCCTTGGCTGGTGCTCTACCACCTGAGCCACGCCTCCAATGCTAGCTTTCCGTGGGCAAGTCTTAAGATAAAACTTTGAAGGATGCCAATCCAGTGTGAGTAACAGGTATTTCTTTTTTTTTTTTGGGGGGGGGGTCCAGTCGTGGGGCCTGAATTCTGGGCCTGGGCGCTGTCCCTCAGCTCTTCAGCTCAAGGCTAGCGCTCTACCACTTGAGCCACAGCGCCACTTCCGGCTTTTTTCTTTTTGCTTATGTGGTGCTGAGGAATCGAACCCAGGGCCACAGGCATGCAAGGCAAGCGCTCTACCACTGAGCCACCTTCGCAGCCCGAGTAACAGGTATTTCTAAGAGCTAAGCATTACACATAGCTATTCACTGGCTGCTTTTTCTGTAAGCTTGTTAGACACTATATAATACTACTTTGTATTATACTGTTTAACAATACCACATAGGGTCCAACAGACACTACAGCATATAAACATGTATATGTAGTCTACAGACTATAGTATATATACATATAAATACATATTACATACTCACACTATATGTAGTGTATACCATATTACACAGTCCACACATATACAATATATATCACACACATAATATATACTATATATACACAGTCTATATAATGTGTATATGTATGATGTGTATATATAGGATATAGGTAGTATATATATAGTGTATACACAGTGTGTATATAGTATATATATAATCTATAATTCTTTTTCTTATTTCCAGTCCTGGAGCTTGAACTCAGGGTCCGGGCGCTGTCCCTGAGCTTCTTTTGCTCAAGGCGAGCTCTCTACCACTTAAGTTGCTTCCAGAGTTTTCTGTGTATGTGGTACTGAGGACTCGAACCCAGGGCTTCATGCATGCTAGGTGAGCACTCTACCACGGAGACACCTGCCCAGCATGTTGTATAATTCTCTATATACTATTTAATGCTATCTATACACATATGTGAGATTGTGTGTGTTCATAATGATGATGGTGGTGTTAATTTTCATGATTGATAGTATGGACAAATGTTTCATTGAAAAAGAAGAGGCAAAAACGTCCAACAAAATACCCATGGAACCTTACATTATCTTCAAAAGAAATTGGTATTGCCAAAAATATAAACAGAAAACCATACAGTGTGCTATTTGCTATCCGTGGTTTTGATTAAACGTCTTCATACACATTCAATTAATTTGTGTTGATTAAATACATCAATGTATTCATTTCAAATAGCAGCTCTACTTTCACAGTATTCCGAAATAATCAATCATTATTTTACAACCAAGTGAAAACTGGGTGAAATTCATCCTGCCTGGATTTTACCTGAATTATTTCTAGTCTTTGTTTTTTTGTTTTGTTTTGTTTTGTTTGTTTGTTTGTTTGTTTTTTTGTATTTAGCTTGAAAAGTTCATCTGGCCACAACAGGAAGCAAAAAGGGGAACCAAAGCAAATGTTCTGCTCTATTCCGGAATTATGAATTGAAGATGTCTGCGGGGCGTCTGGGGAGCCATCTTCGTGTCTCTGATGGGCCGGGGCGTGGCAGGCAGGATCACCGTATGGGTACGCGAATGGGCCACTTTTCTACCGTAGGTTTTAGCCTTTAATGCCGTTATAAAGATGGCGTACAGAGAGTGACAGTGACATGTCAGGTTAACAGGACATTTCTTCTTTCTTTCTTTTTGTGGGTCGTGGGGCTTGAACTCAGGGCCTGGGCGCTGTCCCTCAGCTCTTCAGCTCAAGGCGGGCGCTCTACCACTTGAGCCACAGCGCCACTTGCGGTTTTCTGGCGGTTCGTTGGAGATCAGAGTCTCACAGACTTTCCTGCCCAGGCTGGCTTTGAATCGTGATCCTCAGATCTCAGCCTCCTGAGTCGCTGGGATGACAGGCGTGATCACCGGCGCCCGGTGGTTACTTTCATTGTTCTCTTCTTTTTGTCTTTGTAGCTCCTTTATTTTTGGTCCGGCTCATTGCTGTGGCTATGGCCATTCGTTTCATGGTCATGGTGGCAATCTGGACCACTGTCTTCATTCTTGGTAAGTGATAACAAAAAACCACATAGACCAGCTGACATCTGTGGCTCACGTCTGCCATCCCAGCTACTCAGGAGGCTGAGATCTGAGGATCGCGGTTCAAAGCCAGCCCAGGCTGGAAGGTTCATGAGACTCTGATCTCTAATAAACCACCTGAAGAAACAGTAGTGGCGCTATGGCTCAAGTGATAGAGAGCGCTAACCTTGAGCACAAAAGCTCAGGGACAGGGCTGGGCAGGTGGCTCAGTGGTAGAGCACTTGCCTAACATGCACGAAGCCCTGGGTTCGATTCCTCAGTACTGCAGACACAGAAAAAGCCAGAAGTGGTGCTGTGGCTCAAGTGGTAGAGCGCCAGCCTTCAGCTGAAGAGCTGAGGGACAGCGCCCAGGCCCAGAGTTCAGGCCCCACGACCAGCCCAAATCAACAAAACAAAACAAAACAAAACCCAGATAAACTTAGAACATTGAGGTTTAAACAACGGTAACACATAATGATTCGTATTCAAGAAAACTGAATCTCTTTCATAAATGTTCTGGGTGTAGTTTTTGCTTTTGAGCCAAGAAACTCACCCGAGGGTTGTTGCTTGGACTGTAAGTGCTATTTGAACAATTCTGATTGTTTTAACAGCTTCTCCCCACCAAGAAGTGTCCGCTCCTTTTACGGGTGAGTTGAGGGAACAAGGCTGGAGAGATGGTCTGTGTTCATTCTTGAAGGGAAAAACACATTTTCAATGACGCTTGGTTAATCACGTACGTAAACACTTGAAGGAACAAATTGGGTCTGTCAGTATAAGCTAAGGGCTAGTTTGTCTCTGATAGGATTAAAAACGAAGAAGGAAACCATTGTATTTGTCTGCAGTTCACTGTAATTTTATATATTTTTAATAAAACAGTGCATATAACCGGGCGCCGGTGGCTCCCGCCTGTCACCCCAGATACTCAGGAAGGAGGCTGAGATCAGAGGATCGGGGTTCAAAGCCAGCCCAGGGCAGGACAGTCTGTGAGACTCTGATCTCCAGCGAACCAGACAAAGCCAGAAGTGGCGCTGTGGCTCAGGTGGTAGAGCGCCAGCCTTGAGTGAGAGGCGTCTCTGAGTATACGTACCATGGATACGGTTTAATTTGGCTAACCTGTTCTAGAACGTTCAGAGAGTCGCAACATTACTGACGGGCCACCCTCCTTCTAGAAGCCGGCGGGGCCCCGTGCCCCGAAGACTGGGTGTATTACGGACACATGTGCTACTACTTTTCTAAAGAGAGGAAGGACTGGCATCAGAGCCGAGCTGCCTGCCTGTCCCAGAACTCCAGCCTGCTGAGGGTCCACAGCAGAGAGCGGCAGGTGGGGCGCTGTTCACAGATGGGGCGCATGCGGACATGGAATCCCCAATGGGGAGGGGAGGGGAGGGAGGGGAGGGGAGGGCAGGGGAGGAGAGGGCAGGGGACGGGAGGGGAGGGGAGGGGAGGGGAGGGAGGGGAGGGGAGGGGAGGAGGAGGAGAAGGGAGGGGAGGGGAAGGGGGGGAGGAGGGAGGAGAGGGGAAGGGGACGGGAGGGGAGGGGAGGGGAGGGGGAGGAAGGAGGGGAGGGGAGGGGAGGAGGGAGGGGAGGGGAGGGGAGGGGAGGGAGGGAGGAGGGAGGGGAGGGGAAGAGGGGAGGAGGGAGGAGAGGGGAGGGGAGGGGAGGGAGGGAGGAGGGAGGGGAGGGGAAGGGGGGAGGAGGGAGGAGAGGGGAGGGGAGGGGAGGGAGGGAGGAGGGAGGGGAGGGGAAGGGGGGAGGGAGGGGAGGGGAAGGGAGGGGAGGGGAGGGCAGGGGAGGGGAGGGGGGAGGGGACAGGAGGGGAGGGGAGGGGAGGGAGGGGACAGGACGGGAGGGGAGGGGGAGGAGGGATGGGGGGGTGACCGAGATGCGTGGTTCTCACACACCAACAGTGAAGTCAAACTCCTTTGTACAGCTGCTTAAAGATAATGCAGAGGAAAGATGGACAGACAAAGTATCCATGATTGGATAGACTGATAAACAAAGGTGGTAGGGCCAGATAGAGAGGAGGGATGGGTTAGATGTACACGTGCAGATACACACACACCAGAGCAGAGAGGCAGACCTTGCAGATACACGCACACCAGCGCAGAGAGAGGCAGACCTTGCAGATACACACACACCAGCACAGAGAGAGGCAGACAGTGCAGATACACGCACACCAGCACAGAGAGGCAGACCATGGATGATAGACAGACAGCCAACCATGCTATTTTGGAGACAGATAGATGGATAAATGACAGTAGCGGACGGAGGACAGACAGATGGATGGACAGACAGATACGTGGATAGGTGAATGATAGAGACAGATGACAGGCAGACAGATGACAGACAGACAGACAATGTTCTGGGGCTTGGTCCTCAAAGGTCTACAAAGTCTGTGTGCTGGTGGGGAGCCTGTAATCCCAGACGGACAGGCAGATAATCCAGTCCCCGGCAGACACAGGAGACCCAGCGGCGGCGGGCCACGTGGAACGTTCCTCTAATCCCTTCCTTCTCTGTCTGGATCCTGGAGCGATCACGGGCAGCTCACAGACAGGAAACAAGAACCGGCCAGAGGACTCAGCCCAAGGCCCGCCCAGTGGCCCAGAGCGCTCAGATACTTTGGTTTCTTGGGGGGTTTTGGTGTCTGGTTTGAACTCGGCATCTGGGCGCAGCCCCTTAGATTTTTTTTTTTTCTGCTCAAGGCTGGTACGCGATTGCGCGAACCACAGCTCCATTTCCAGCCTTTAGGATGGTTCACTGGAGATAAGAGTCTCCTGGACTTTCCTGCCCGGGCTGGCTCTGAACCAGGATCCTCTCAGATCTCAGCCTCCTGGGATGAACCACTGGCCACCTCCAATGAGAAAGAATTATCCATGGCGGCCTGGCATTTGCAATACCTTGCAAGCACTGCCTTTATTATTATTATTATTATTGTCGTTGTTGTTGGTGGTGGTCCTGGGGCCTGAACTCTGGGCCTGGGCGCCGTCCCTCAGCTCTTCAGATCAAGGCTAGTGCTCTACCACTTGAGCCACAGCGCCACTTCCATCTTTTTCTGCTTATGTAGTGCTGAGGAATCGAACCCAGGGCCTCAGGCATGCAAGGCGAGCGCTCTACCACTGAGCCAGCTTCCGGGCGCCCGCGAGCATTGACTTCATTTGTGCTTTATCTGTGGTTTTGGACAGGATTTTCTAAGGCTGATCAAGTCCTACCACTGGCTGGGGCTCGTGAGGATTCCAGGCTCTGAATCCTGGCGGTGGGATGACGGCTCCACGCTCCAGCCCCACCAGTGAGTCTCTGCCCCGTGCGCCGGGTCTGGGAGTTGCCCCTGAGTTATTCCTGTAACCACGCCTGGTTGGCTTTAGCACAGTCTCAGATGCTCCCATATCTTACCGTATTTAGAAAACCACACACAGGACCTACATTTAGGGGAGGAGGATTGTAGACTAGACAAGGTAGATAATGATGCCGGGCAGCGGTGCGCACGTCTGCCATCCTGCCGACTCAGGAGGCTGGAATCGGAGGATCCTGGTTGGAGGCCAGCCTGGGGAAGAGAGTCCGCAAGACTCTTTTATCTCCAATTAACCACCCCAAAGTAGGAAGTGGGGGCCTGGCTCAATCAAGTCTAGTCAAGAGAGCACAAGGCCTTTTCCAACTTAGGCCTGGGCGCCGTCCCTGAGCTCTTTTTTGCTCAAGGCGGGCACTCGACCACTTGAGCCACAGCGCCGCTTCCGGTTTTCTGGTGGTTCATGGGAGGTCAGAGTCTCGTGGACTTTCCTGCCCAGGCTGGCTTTGAACCGTGATCCTCAGACCTCAGCCTCCTGAGTGGCCGGGGTGGCAGGCGTGAGCCCCACACCCGGCCCTTGGATTCCTCCCAACGATGGCTTCATGTTTACTGTCATGCTCAACCGGCCTGCAGGCTCACGGTGCTGGACATGCAGAATGGCACATGCAGCGTCTACAGCGCGAGTTTTAAAGCCTACTCGGAAAGTTGTTTGGCTTCAAACAATTTCATCTGTATGCGGGAGATGGCGTGAGTGAGCGCAGCCCACCAGCACCTCAAACCCACGCCAGACAGCGTCTGAGTCAGCCACGCAGCATGCCAGGGACGCGGAGGAGGATGGACACACGGAACACGGACTGTGTGTGTGTGCGTGTGCATGTGTGCGTGTGTGCACGCACGCCCGTCCTGAGCTTGCACTCAGCACCTGGAAGCTGTGAGCTTTCTTTTACTTTTTAGCTCAAGGCTGGCGCTCTACCACTTGAGCCACAGCGCCATGTCTGGCTTTTTTCTTTTTGCTTATGTGGTGCTGAGGAATCGAACCCAGGGCCTCAGGCATGCAAGGCAAGCGCTCTACCACTGAGCCACCTGCCCAGCCCTTGGGCAGGATTTCTATGCTGACTGGATGGATCCTATTCTGAGTGGGCAGAATTTCATTCTGATTCTCAGGATTCCATGCTGATTGGACAGGATTCCATTCTGATTCACACGATTCCATGCTGATTGGTTGAGACCCGGATGACTTTGAT
>NW_027206446.1:3944439-3979439 GCF_024711535.1 Dipodomys merriami | reverse complement strand
TAAGTAGCTGGCGTGGCGTGCAGGCTGCAAGCCAGCTCAGAGCAGCTCAGCCCAGGCCCCAAGCAGCTCAGCACGCAGGGTGACATCTCACCTTTGAAGCAGCTGCAAATGTTTTTCTCTGTGGTGAGTCTCTGGACAAACCGCTGGGGTTTTCCATTCTGAAATAACACAGCGCTGGCAGATGGGTCATTTCTTGAGGTCAAGATGATGGTCTCAGCCTCTTTGTTCTTTTCCTGTTTTTTTGGTGTGTGTGTCCCTCCTGGACTTGAACTTGGGGCCTGGGCACTGTCCCAGAGCTTTTATTTTTCCCCTCAAGGCTATTGCTTTACTGCTTGAGCCACAGCTCTACTTTTGGCTTTGGTGGAGATGAGACTCTCAAGGACTTTCCTGCCCGGGTTGGCTTTGGACTGCGATCCTCCTATCTCAGCCTCCTGAGTCGCTCAGCTCAGCTTCTTGGGAGTTGCACGGTCTTAATGCTGATACTGCACGCCTGGTGATCACCTGCTGGTGCAAACTGGGCATGGAAGAAAGGCGATGCTAGGGAAGGCTTCATTAGCTTCGCTTGCCAGGACACAGGATTCCCACACAGCAGGTGAACTCTCCGCTCTGGGAAAATGTCATCAAGAGTATTCATTTTAAAGAATGGGCAATTGGCAGCCGCCCATGGCTCCTGCCTGTCACCCCAGCTACTCAGGAGGCTGAGGTCTGAGGATCAGGGTTTGAAGCCAGCCCAGGCAAGAAAGTGCATGAGGCTCTTATCTCCAATGAACCACCCCCAAACCAGAAGTGGAGCTGTGGTTCAAGCGGTAGAGCACCAGCGTGGAGCCCTGAAGGGGTGAAATCCAGCAAAGAGCGCAAGGCCTTGAATTCAAGCCCCATCGCTGGCACACAAATAAACCCAAAAGGTACTGAGGTTCAAAGAGGCATCCCTGCCAGAGGAGTGGAAGATGGAGGAAATGGAGGACAGAAGCTGAGGTGTTGTTTGCTATTTGCCCGCCCACTGTGGCCACAGGAAGCAAGAACGAGTTTAGAGCCGTGACACTGTTGACACATGAGGAGAAGAGGGAGGAGAGGGAAGGGCTGACCCCTGAGCGTACCAGCAATCATTCCACCTGGAACTCCCTCCTGGGAAAGCGGCTAGAGACTGCTTAGCCTAAGCCTGCAGAGCACGCCTGTAATCCCAGCTACTCAGGAGACTGGGGTCTGAGGATCACAGTTCTGGAGATTTTTTTTTTTTTTTTGCCAGTCCTGGGTCTTGAACTCAGGGCCTGGGCGCTATCCCTGAGCTCCTTTTGCTCAAGGCGAGCGCTCTACCACTTGAGCCACAATACCATTTCCAGCTTGTTCTGAGTAGGTTTATTGAAGAGAAGAGTCTCACGGACTTTCCTGCCTGGGCTGGCTTTGAACCGTGATCCTCAGAGTTCAGCCTTCTGAGTAGCTGGGATGACAGGCGTGAGCCACAGGTACATAATAGGATCACAATTCAAACACGGAAAGTCTGTGAAAGTCTTTATCTTTCAACAAACTAAGCAAAAATCTGAAAGTGAAGCTGAGGCTCAAGTGGTAGAGCACCAGCCCTGGGTGAAAAACCCAAGTAAGAGCGTGATAGCAACCCCAGCACCAGCACCAAAATATCTATTTTAAGAGGAAAAAAATGATTAAAAACGGAGGCATCGGGCCTGTCATCCCAGCTGCTCAGGAGGCTGAGAGCTGAGTATCGTGGTTCAAAGCCAGCCCAGGGAAGAGAGTCCAGGACACTCTTATTTCCAATCAACCATCAAAAGGTCAGAAGTAGAGCAGCGGCTCAAGGGGTAGAGCGCCAGCCTTGAGAAAAGAATCTCAGGAAAAGTGCCAGGCCCTGAGTTCAAGCCCCAGTACTGATACAGAAAATAAGTTTACTTGAAAAAACCCAAAGTGTCTATTTATACTGTTTTAATTTTTGTTTGTTTTGCTGGTCCTGGAGCTTGAACTCAGAGCCTGGGCGCTGTCCCTGAGTTCTTTATTCAAGGCTGGTGCTCTACCACGTGAGCCACAGCTCTACTTCCAGCTTTTTCCTGGTTCATTGAAGATAAGAGTCTCGTGGACTTTCTTGCCCAGGCTAGCTTTGAACCATGATTCTTAGATCTCAGCCTCCGGAGTAGAATTACAAGCATGAACTACCAGCCCTCGGTCATTATTTTCATTTAATTAAAAGTGGACTCAGTTGGTAGAGTGTACGCATCGCAGGTATAAGGCCTTGAGTTCAAATTGTAGTACTAAATAAATAAATACAGTAAAAAAATAAACCAGCACATAGGTGAGCAAGAAATTTAATTTGCAACTCTTCTGTACAATCTTGTCATGTGCTTGAACTCCGCCTGGGTGTTGTTCTTGGCTCCTTTTGCTCAAGGCTAGCTCTCTACCACTTCTACAGCTCCACTTCTGGCTTTGGCTGTGATTCGTTGGAGATCAGAGTCTCATAGACTTTCCTGCCTGGGCTGGCTTCGAACCGTGATCCTCAGATGTCAGCCTCCTGAGTAGCTGGGATTACAGGCGGGAGCCACCGGATGCTCGGCTACCCTTGTCATTCTTACAGATGTATTTCTTTTTCTTGTCACAGTTCTCACAAGAATAAACTTCTTCTGACTTGTAAGACTGACACTGTCGCTGCATTTCAAATTCAGGAGAAAAAGGCCTAAAACAAAAGAAATATCATGATTATCATGAAATTTAGTAACAGTCAACCTCTGAAGTAATATAAAACCTTCATTTGTGTGTGTGTTTGACATTACAGGGTCTTGAACTCAGGCCCTACCACTTGATCCACAGCTTTATTCCAGCATTTTGCTGGTTCATTGGAGATAAAAGTCTCAGACTTTCCTGCCCAGGTTGGCTTTGAACCGTGATCCTCAGATCTCAGCCTCCTGAGTCGCTGGGATGACAGGCGGGAGCCACGGGTGCCTTGCTGGGACTTACATCTTATATTAATAGAATTTTGTTGCTGTTGTTGGTTGTGGGGCTTGAACTCAGGGCCTAAGCATTGTCCCTGAGCCTCTTTGTGCTCAAGGCTAGCACTCTACCCCTTGAGCAATAGTGACACTTGTTTGTTTTTTGTTTGTGTGTGTGTGCATTTTATTTTGAATGGTTAACTGGAGATAAGAGTTTCATGGGGACTTTTCTGCCTAGACTGGCTTCGAACTGTGATCCTCAGATCTCAGCCTCCTGAGCAGCTAGGATTATAGGCGTGAGCCACTGGCGTCTGGCTTATTAACATAATTTTAAAATACAATTTCTATGTTATTTACTGTAAGTTAGTGTAATTTCAAAATAAGAAGAAATAAATTTAAAAAAAAAGAGCCATCCCCAGCAGAAATGCTGGCAAAATAATCCTCAAAATACTGGACAGGAGGTATGGTCCAAGTGGTAGAACACCAGTTGTGACCAAGAAAGCCGAGGGTGAGTGTGAGGCCCTGAGTTCAAATCCTCACACACACACACACACACACACACACACACACACACAGTCTCTCTCTCTCTCTCTCTCACACACACACACACACAGTATCTCTCTCTCCCTTTCTCTCTGTTAGGGGAATACTTACCCATTCAAACACAAAGCCTGATCATTCTCCTTCTTCAGTAGTCTCTGTTTTCCAGTGGTATTGTAGAACCCCTCAATCCAAAAGAAAGAGTTCAAAGAGAAGAACTTCTGGTAGTAAGAAACACAGGCGTAAAGTTCTTATTGTTACCTTATCACCTGCATGGAATTACCTTTAAAGAATTAACATCAGCTGGGTATCACAGCTCACACCTGGAATCCTAACTATGCAGGAGGCTGAGATCTGAGGATCAAAGTTCAAAGACACCCTGGCAGGAAAGTCCATGAGATTTTTAGCTCCAATGAACCAGCAAAAACTGAATGTAGAGGTATGGCTCAAATGGTAGAATGCCAGCCTTGAATGGAGAAAGCTAAGCAAGAGCGTCAAGACATGAGTTCGAGTCCCAGTACTGACATCTTTTTTCAAACCCAGCATCAGACATATATATTTATTGGATTCCTTCGGCCCGTGTAGGGTGATAAATGCAAGACTATTTTAGATATCAGCAACATGGCAATGAAAAACACAAATGTGGCCAGGCACCAATGCCTCTCGCTTGTAATCCTAGATGCTCAGAAGGCTTGAGATCTGAGGATCAAGGTTGGAACCAGCCTGGAGAGAAAAAGTCCAGGAGACTCTTATCTCCAATGAACCACCCCACAAATTTTACTTACAAAAACCAGAAATTTTCGCCTCTCAAGAGAAACAGAAGATGAATAAATGAGTGACAAATGTAGGGAAGGCGTATTGGAAAAGGGCAGAAGAAACGGAAAAATTTTAGTGTTTAAAGAATAAACTTTTTTGTGTCCATGTGTCAGTCCAGAGGCTTGAACTCAGGGCCTGGGTGTTAACCCTGAGCCTCTCTGGGCTCAAGGCTAGTGCTCTACCATTGAGCCATACCCCCACTTCTGGCTTTTTGGTGGTTCACTATAGATAACGGGTTCACGGACTTTCCTGGCTGGGCTGGTTTTGAACCATGATCCTCAGATCTCAGCCTCCTGAGTAGTCAGGACTACAGGTGTGAGCCACAGGTGCCTGGCTGAATAATAGATTTTAAAAGAGATGGTTTCAACTCAAAGGATTTCAATTCAACAGTTCAAAAGTGATGGGGACAAACAAGTGGTTTAAGGATTCAGGTGGACCTGTTGCAACAATGAGAAGTACAAAATGTCATGTCAAAACCAACTTTACAATGTCGGTGTGGGGGGGGAGGGGGGTATAATTGGGTGGGGGGAGGGGGGAGACTGGGAAGGGAGGTGAAGGGTAAACAAAGGAGGAGGCTGCAATGCTTGGTAAGAAATGTATGCATTATCCTGTCCATGTAATTGTAGCCCCTCTGTACAGTATGTTCTCAAATAAAATAAAATAAAATTAAAAAAAAAAAGTTCAAAAGTGGTAGAGCTCTAGCCTGGAGCAAAAAACAAAACAAAACAAAAAGCCTTAGGGACAGTGTTCAAGTCCAGTACCAAAAATAAATAAGCAAATAAATAAATAAATATTGTTTACACATTCCCTTCTCATGAAGTGAACTTTTCAAATATTCCTGCAAAACACTTCTCACAATATATATAGAGCCCTTCCTCTATGCTAATTGGTTATTCCTTATTTATTTTCTCCAACTTATTTATCATTCGGTATTTCTCCATTATTTATCTATTATTTGCCAGGGAAAATGGAGATAAAAGAAACTAGATCTTAGGGCTGGGAAGGTGGCTCAGTGGTAGAGCGCTCACCTTACATGCATGAAGCCCTGGGTTTGATTCCTCAGCACCACATAAGCAAAAAGAAAAAAGCTGGAAGTGGCGCTGTGGCTCAAGTGGTAGAGCGCCAGCCCTGAGCTGAAGAGCTGAGGGACAGCGCCCAGGCCCAGAGCTCAGGCCCCACAACTGGACCCCCCCAAAAAAAAAAAATAAAAAAAGAAACTAGATCTGCCCTTCAGCCATTCGCTAGACAGAAGGGAAGCGGGACTTCCAGGGCAGCACTGGTCGGATGAGGATTACAGGAACCTGCAGATCACCCTGCGGTTCCACCTACCATCTCTTCTCCATCCATGAGCAGGAGGCTGGCACTGTGGGCTGCGCAGGCGCGCTGGCTGTCTCTCCAGGTCAGCATCTCCTTGGAGAGGTAGTAACAGCAGCACCGGAACCAAACCCAGTGCTCTGGGCAAGAATCCTCAAGAAGCGCTAGACAGAGAGGCTGCGTTATTTACTGCGTCCACTAATTCTGACTTCATGAGGTATGAACCACTCACCCTAAACTGGGTGTGGGGGGCTCTTGCCTGGAATCTGAGGATGGCAGTTCGAGGCCGGGCCCAGGCAAGAGAAAGTCTGTGAGACCCTCATCCCCCACGAACCACCAAAGCGCTGCACATGGAGATGCGGCTCAAGTGGTGGAGAGCCACAGCCAGAAGGAAACAAAGAACTCAGAGACAGCTCGCAGACCCTGAGTTCAAGCCCCAAGACTGGCATAAACACACACACACACACACACACACACACACACACACACACACACACACACACACACACACACGCACACGCACACACACGTACACATGCATGCACACACGCATGCATGCACACACATATGTATACATGAATGCACACATACATGCATGCACATACATACACACATGCATGCATGCATACATATATACATGCATAGGGAAATAGCCATAGCTTACCTTTCTGCTGGATCGCTGGTGTCTTTTCAAAAGACGCTACAAAAGGAAATCAAACTGGCCGTTAGACCTTCCTTCATTGTCGCGCACACAAGCTAGCTGAAGAAAAGTCTTTGCTCAATAAAAACAAATTGGAGATTTTAGGTTCTAGACAAAGGAGACCATTGGGGGGCGGGGTTCAGGGCTTCTGCGGGGCTGGGCTCTGGGGAGCTGGGCAGTGCCAGCTGGGGTGGGGGGTAGAGGAGCTGCTCACGCTCTGGGGTGACAGCGGCCAGGGTGAGGGTGACAGCCATCAGGAGCAGGCAGGCAGCAGCCAGGCATCCAGAGACAAGCTTCCAGGGGAAGGGCGGGGCACTCCCTGGGAAAGAATGGAAATCCAAAGCAGACTCAGAGGCAGGGGGAGGTCGGGTGCTGGTGCTCAGGCCTGCCATCCCAGCTCCTCAGAAGGCTGAGATCTGAGGAGTGCTGTTCCAAGCCAGCCCAAACCGGGAAAATGCAGGAGACTCTTCTCTCCAATGAACCGCCAAAAAAAAAGGCCAGAAGAGGCGGCGTGGCTCCAGCGGCAGAGCGCCATGAGTGAAAAAGCCCCGAGTTCACATTGCAGTAACGGCACTAAAAAATAAATACAATAAAACATGCATTTCTATGAGAATTATGAAATGCTTGAGGGTTATTGCCTTGGATTTTTCTTCTTTCTTTGTTAGTCCTGGGGCCTGGGTGCTGTCCCTGAGCTCTTTATGCTCAGGGCTGGCGCTCTACCACTTGACCCACACCACCACTTCAGAATTGTTTATTGGAGGTAAGTGTCTCACTCTGGCATGGGCTGACTTTGAACCGAGATCCTCAGATCTCAGTCTCCTGAGTAGCTGGGATGACAGGCGTGAGCCACGGCACCCGGCTTGGGTTTTCTTTTCTTGATTCTACCCTCCTGTTATTTATTTAAATTTTGTTTTATTTAAGAGAATTAAGCAGGACACAAACTGAGACTCAGAAATAAAAGCAACAGCATCCCGCTACGGCTGGCCTCGAGCCACGATCCTCGGATCTCAGCCTCTCGAGCAGCTGGGATGACAGGCATTGAGCACTGGCTTCTGGCTTCAGTAGCTGTTTTGAATCATTCCCTGAACGTTTAGTGACTCTGATATTTTACCTTTGTCAGTGTCGGGTTCTGTGGTGTTTCTCTGGGTTTTGTGGCGCTGGTGGTGTTTCCGTGGCTTCTCCATTAGTGGCATTTCGTGTGAAGTAGTGACTCGCAACGTTTTTTCTTCCATATGGGCGCTGAGGGGCTTTGCTTAAGGCAGGAAAAGCCACAGGCTCTAGTTCATCTTTACAAAGGACAAAGAAATCTCTGTGGGATGGGACTGGGCAGGTGGCTCAGTGGCAGAGCGCTCGTCTAGCATGCATGAAGCCCGGGGTTCGATTCCTCAGCACCACATACACAGAAAAAGCTGGAACTATCACTGTGGCTCAAGTGGTAGAGCGCCAGCCTTGAGAGCAAAACACCTCTGGGGCAGTACCCAGGCCCTGAGTTCAAGCCCCAGGACTGGCCAAAAAAAAAAAAAGAAAAAGGAAATCTCTGTGGGATAAAGGTGCAAGTATCACCTAGGAAAGGCATATTTGAGCAACAATTAAACTTATGATTGCACTTATTTATTATTACAATTATACTTAACTATACCTATGATTATCCTCATTTATAAAGTGAAGGAATAATTTTAATCAGTCGTGGGGCTTGAACTCAGGGCCTGGGCACTGTCCCTGAGGTCTTTTGCTCAAGGTTAGTGCTCTTATCACTTTGAGCCATAGCTCCACTTTGTTTTCTGGTGGTTTGTTGGAGATAAGAGTCTCACAGACTTTCCTGCTCAGGCTGACTTTGAACTGAGATCCTCAGATCTCAGCCTCCTGAGTGGCTGGGATGACAGGTGTGAGCCATCAGTGCCCGGCTAAAAGAGATACTTTTTAAAAACTGACATCCATTATATAAATGTCCACAATAGTTTGAAGAATCAAAACTAGAAAATCATGCCACCAAAATAATTAAAGGAAATACAATAATCCAAGATTTCAGTGTTATCTGATTAATAGTGTGTGTGTGTTGGTCCTGGGGCTCGAACTCAGGGCCTGGGTGCTGTCCTTAGGTTCTTCCACTTTAGCCTGGTTCTCTATCACTTGAGCCACAGCTCCACTTCTTGCTTTTTTTGGTGGTTCACTGGAAATAAGCATCTCATGGACTTTTCTGCCTATACCGGTTTCAAATTGCAATCTTCAGATCTCAGCCTCTTGAATAGCTGGGATTATAGACGTGAGCCACTCACTCACATCCAGCAAGACGCTGGCATTTTTAGACAGTCCCTCTATCTAGACTGGCCTCTGTCTCCCAAGTACTGGGGTTATAGGCATGTACCGCCATACCAGCCTAATCAAGTCTTATAAGAAAGTATTATTTAATAAACAATTTACAAAGCAATTATAGATATAAATAAAGCTCCCCAAATTGTAAGCCTATTACTCTCTGGTATAATGGCAGGTTTCATCTTGAAGTTAAGTAGCAGGACAGGAAATTTTCTGCCCACACTCCTGGAAATCTGATACTTACGAACCACGCTCTCTTAGAAGCTAGGATTAAAGTACGCAGTGAAGCCAGGCACCAGGGGCTCAAGCCAGCTTAGAGGATCATTGTTTGAATCCAGTTCTGGGCGGGAAAGTCCACGAGACTCTTCTCTCCAATGAACCAGGAAAAAGCTGAAAAGGGAGCTATGATTCAAGCAGTGGAGCACCAGCCTTGAGCAAAGCAAGCTCAAGGACAGAGTGCAGGTCTGGGAAGGAAGGGAGGGAGGAAGGGAGGGAGGAAGGGAGGAAGGAAGGAAGGGAGGGAGGAAGGGAGGGAGGGAGGAAGGAAGGGAGGAAGGGAGGAAGGGAGGGAGGGAGGGAGGAAGTAAAGAAAGAAGCAAGGGAAAAGGGAAGGGGAAGGGGAGGAGGAGGAGGGACACACACATAGCCGAGTTCCTGTGCCCGTGCTCCAGGCTGCAGGCCCCACAGCGGCGGCTGCTGGTGCGGAGCAGCTGGTTTGGAGGCCGGTGGTCCCGTGGAAGATCGTCCTGTGAGCGGAGACCTCAGGCTTTCCCTGGCCTTACACACCCAGCACTGTCAGAAAACGAGGAGAAACAATGCAGTCAACTCACCAGGGAAAAAGGCAGAGCAGACGTAGTAAAAGAAAACAGAAAAGAAGCGGAAACGTCCGCCAGGCTCAGCTTCAGACGTTTCCGTGTGTGGAGGCTGCGGGGCTGGGGGCTGGAGGCCGGAGGAGGGAGGGGAAAGCCGGAGCTCGAGGGAGCATAGGGACATGGAGACACCCAGACAGACAGACACACAGACAAAGAAAGATACAGAGAAAGAGACAGAAAGTGACACACAGAGACAGAGAGAAATAGAGACTTAGACAGGACAGAGATACAGAGACAGACAAGAAAAGAAGAGACACAACCTAGATGCCCCACCACAGATGAATAGATCCAAAAATTGTGGTATCTATACACAATGGAATATTATGCAGCCATTAGAAATGACAAAATAATGCCATTTGCAGGGAAATGGATGGAGCTAGAAGGAATCATGTTGAGCGAGGTAAGCCAAGAACGAAGAGACAAACAGTACATGGTCTCCCTGATAAGTGGATGCTAAATCCAAAATGTTAGGTGATATGACAAAACTAACAGGACTTAAGAAACAAAGAACTCCCACTCATCTGGTTGAACCACTACCATATATCCCCATGCTGCTGATCACATATATGGTATATAACATGTGAGCACCGTTATATATTACAGACTGTGATAGACAATTTGCTCCAGGAAAGTTAAAATGAACTTGTGACTTTAAATGAGCATCATTATTCCACAATTCCGGAAATTAAGTAATCACTTAATCACAATCAAAAAAAAAAAAAAAAAAGAACCTTGGGGAAGGGAGGGAGGGAGGGGATGGTAGGGGGAAAACAATGGAGGGGGTAACAATGTTCAAGAGGAAGTGTACTCATTGCCTCACTCATGTAACTGTAACCCTCTGTATGGTATCTTTACAATAAAAAAAAATTTTAAAAAATGGGAGAAATGATTAAATTTTAACATTTTAAAATTAAAAAAAAAAAAAGAGACACAGAGACATAGAGACAGACAGACACATAGACAGAGGCAGAGACACCTAAGACAGAGAGAGAGAGAGACAGAGAGACGGGGGGCAGGGGGGGAAGGGAGGGGTGCTAGGCTGGAAACATTATTTCTCACCCTCCCACCAAGTTGACGCCTAGAAGATGGAGAAAAGGTCCCCAGTTTCTACATGGAGATCCCAGACGGAGACCCCATGTCACTTACAGCTTTCTAGAATTCTCCACACACGTTGGAGAGGCGAGGGTGGCTGGCGGTGTGGAGGGCGCCCAAGGAAATGACAGCGTTCACACCTCCTGAGCAGGAAAACCCGCACAGCGCTGAGGCTGCCAGGCCAAGCATTTATTTATAGAGGTGAGGTGGTTTTTTCCCCCCACTTTGTTGCTGCTCGTTTTTCTTTTTGTCTTGTTGGCTTCTGTCTTTGGCGAGGCGGGCACAGAAATGGAGGGACAGGTGAACAAAGGCAGCCAGGTCCTCACTGGACACCATGTGGAGAATCAGCTCTGCCACTTGTGGGTGGGGATGGGAGGGAAAAATTGGGATCGAGGGAACGGGGGACACTGTCCAAAAAGAAATGGACTCATTTCCTGACTTACCTTATGTAGTAAGTTACTTTTGCAGCCCCTCTGTACATTACCTTCATCATAACAATAGTGACTCACTCCTGTAACCTCGGCAACTCTGGAGGCTGAGATCTGAGGATCATGGTTCTAAATCAGCCTGGAGAGGAAGGTCCATGAGACTGATCTCCAATAAACCACTAGAAAACTGAAGTGGAGCCATGGCTCAAGTGGTAAAGCACCAAAAAAGCTCAGAACAGCACTCAGGCCTCGCGTTCAAGTCCCGTGACCCACATACACAATCAGGAGCTCATACAGAAGGAAGGGTAATGGATCCTAAACAGAAAACGAGGTGAGATCCAGGAAATGAAACACCTCTGCACCAGCACACGGGAGGTGGAGTGGACAAAACTCCCTAAACCTTTATTTTTTTGTTTTGGGTTTAATTTTGTCAGTCGTGGGGCTTGAACCTTGTCCCTGAGCTCTTCAGCTCAAGGTGAGTGCTCTACCACTTGAGCCACACCTCCACATCTACCTTTTTGGTGGTTCATTGGAGATGAGTTTCACAGACTTCCCTGCCTGGGCTGGCCTTGAGCCGTGATCCTCAGACACCAGCCTCCTGAGTAGCTGGGATGACAGGCGTGACCGCCCACACTGCGCTTGCAATTTTCTGGTTACTACTAAAGTGGCTCAGCCCCTCCCCCCCTTCCAGGTCCTGGGAGTTAAATGGACGCAGCCTGCCACCTGGTGGCTACAAGAAGAATAAATAGCCTCCAGTCTGAGCGACATGTGGGTCGGCCTCCTTACTGGCTCACCAGTCACTCAATAAGAAATGGGACTTGTGCCAAGTCCCACCAGACCTCTTGGGACCACGAGCACACTCCAGGCCGGGTAGGGTGGCTCACCCTGTAACCCCGGACACTCAGCTTGGAAACTTCACACACACACACACACACACCTGTATCAAATAAAAGCACTTCCAAACTCAAGGTGTTATTTTAAGATTACGCAGTTATTTTATTTCCTTGGCCTGGCCGCATTGACTCCATTATACAAGAACTCACAGCTGACAAAAGCAGACATCCGCTTACTTATCCCCCACAGGAGGATCTTTCCTTAGCAGAGATGGACTGAAATGTAATGTCTGAGTGCAATTCCTGCTCCTCACCCCCACGGCAAAATAAACCAAACAGGAAGAAAGAAAAAATAGGGTCAGGCCTACACTGCGGTCCTGGGCAGGAGGCAGCCCTCTGCGGCTCCGGCTGCTGGGAGGGAGGGACGATGGGGAAGGGGCACGACCCCGCGTGATTGACAGGTGGAAGGAAGCTCCTGCCCTCAGATCCGCCCCCTCACTGCCTGCGGCCTCCTGAAACTCCAGGGAATGAGAGGGGTGAAGGGTCCACTCCAGCTTTGTGCGACTGCACCATGCAGAAGCATCTTTACACCTGAGCCCGGGTTCCCAAGAGCAAGGGAGCTCCATCTAAACATCCGGGACGCTGCATCCCATCACGAGGGGGCGGGGGGTAAAGAGACACTTTGGGGACCAGCCGGAAGGCTTCATGTGCAGTGGGTGGGTGAAGTCGATGCCATGCCCAGTAGAAGGGAAGCAGGGCGATTTGTCCTTGGCTTAACTCCCCTGGGCTCTCTCCCCCTTCCCCCAACTCTGAAGGGGGAGAGAGGGACCCCCCCCTCCCCACACACGCACACACGGATTCCCAGCCATCACCCCGACCTCTGTGAACAGCAGCCCATCGCTCCGTCCGCACACGCTGCTGAGGAGGCAGCAAAAGAAGAAGAAGAAGAAAAGGAATCATAGAAGCGCGGGAAAACCAGGCTGGGTGCGCGCAGTGTAATGGCGTCGTGCCCTCCGCTGGCCTCCTCTGCGGGGCCTCTCCCGCCTGCCCCGCGTCCAGGCGCCCACCGTCAGTTCCCATAGACGCTCTCGTCGCTGTAGGCTACGTACAGGAAGTAGTCCTCCTCATGGTTGTCCTGGGGGGAAGAGAGCATCACGGTCACTCTTCTCTTCCATTTCTTTTGGTGCCGGCTCTGGGGCTCGAACCCAGGGCCGAGGCACTACTGTCCCTGAGCTCCAAGTCAGCACTCTCCCACTTGAGCTACCATCTGTGATCCTCAACTCTCAGCCTCTTCCTGGGTAGCTGGGGATTACAGGCATAAGCTGCCACGCCCAGCCTCATGTCTCCAGAGTTTTTTTTTATAGACAATACAGTTTGACCCTGACTAATTGCAGGGTGAGAAGAGGTTAGCTTTACTATACTGGTTGCCTTCTCAATCTACAAAATGGGGGTAAAATATTGTTGCGACTATACTAAAATAGTATGCTCCTTCTGGGCACAAGTGGTTCCCAGTGCTCAGGAGGCTGAGACCTGAGGAGCACGGCTTTGAGCCAGCCTGGGCAGGAAAGCCCTTGAGACTTACCTCCAACAAACCACTAGAAAACTGCAAATGGAGCTGTGGCTCAGTAATCAAGTGCTAGCCCCTTCAGCAGGAGCTCAGGGACAGCGCCCAGACCCTGAGTTCAAGCCCTAGGACACCACAAATAAATAGTTTAAATGTTCCCAACAGTAATAAGAGTGTATACAGGCGATGCTCTGTAATTTACTGCGGTCACGAACCATCCTGCCATTTCAATAAATGCCAACCTAGCAGCCAAGCCCTCGCCAAGCAAGAGGAAGAGATTTCCCTAGGATTCACTATCCTGGGGTGGGGGAGGGGGGAAGAGAGAAGGTTGCATTCTTCTAGAACAAGAGGCTTGATCCCCCAGGGCCTCACCTGGTCACGGGATCCATATACCCAAACCTGTGCCCTCTTTCCAAGGTTAAGTTTTATCAACAGAGCCAGCAGGCGCGGGTGCTGGCGCTGGGCCCTGAGCCCTTACCTCATACAGCTGGCCCATGGTGGCGCTGGTGGGGGGGATGGTATTGTTGACAAAGAAAAATAAGGCGTCCTCCGGGCGCAGGTGGATCCTCTTCCGGATCAAGAAGTAGAACTGGCCGACTGGACAGAAGCAGCACGGGCCGGAGGAGAGAGCAAGGGATCAGCGCAGGGCGCTTCCAGAACACAGTTCCATCCTGTCCCTCCCCTTTCGGACATGCATGTGCCAGCTTGCTTTGCATTTTGTCAATCTGGGGCCTGAACTCAGGGCCTGGGCGCTGTCACTGAGCCCTTTCTGCTCAAGGCTAAATGTGCTACCACCTTGAGCCACAGCTCCCCTTCTGGTTTTCTGGTGGCTCATTGGAGATCAGAGTCTCCTGGGCCTTTCTTCCCTGGGCTGGCTTTGAACCAGGATCCTCAGATCTCAGCCTCCTGAGTAGCTGGGATGACAGGCTGGAGC
This sequence comes from Dipodomys merriami, assembly GCF_024711535.1. Classification (NCBI taxonomy): domain Eukaryota; kingdom Metazoa; phylum Chordata; class Mammalia; order Rodentia; family Heteromyidae; genus Dipodomys; species Dipodomys merriami. The sequence continues at coordinate 3,965,106 of NW_027206446.1, read as the reverse complement.
TACAGTGCCCAGCAAAGGCGGATTTTTGAAAACTAAGTGAGATAAGGTGATAAGAAAGAGCAACACTTAGAATGGAGCAGCGATGTATCGTTTTTGGGTCAGCTGGCTCTGGGCAGCTCCCACGGACTTCGAGAAGCATGCCGCTGTGCAGCGAGCCTTACCGGTGAGGTCAGAGGGCACCAGGTACTTCCTCTTGTCCAGATCAGGCACGCGGGCTTTGGGAGCCTTCTCCACGATGACCTGGGGGGACAGGACAGCAGAGCTGAAAGCCCAGCCGGGTATGGCGACTCATGCCTGTAATCCCACCTACTCAGAAGCTCTCGCGCTGAAGCCAGCCTGGGAAGGAAAGGTCAGGAGACCATCTCAAATGAACCAGCAGAACGCGCAAAGTGCAGCTGTGGCTCAAATGGCACCGCGTCAGAGCAAAGGTTCTGAGTTCAAGCCCCAGGAGTACCAGCACGTAACAAAACTTATTGCTTCATTCTGCCTCTTAAAACTATATTCAAGGCCTTTTAACAACTTGTAATTTAGATCCTTACTTCTTTCATTGGTATATTGTTTCGATACTGGGGCTAGAACTCAAGGCCTCAAGCTCAAAGCTGGTGCTCTACCTATTTAGCCACACCTCCACTTCTGGCTTTTTGGTAGTTTAGTGGAGATTAGACTTTCACAACCCTCCAATATGAATGAGCCTCCTGAGTAGCTAGAATGACAGGTAGAAGCCAGTGCCTGGCTGGTCATGAACATCTTTTAAAGTAGTTCCTTTCAACTTATACAACCACTTTGGAAAGCAGTCTGGAGGGGCCTTAGAAAGCTAAAGATTGACCTCCCTTACGACCCAATCATACCACTTTGAGGCATCTACCCTGAACAACAGGAACCAATATACAAGGACCCGTGCACCTCCATGTTTATTGCAGCACTGTTCACAATAGCTAGGATATGGAAACAACCCATGTGCCCCACCACAGGTGGGCCTGTGGTATCTATACACAATGGAATATTATGCAGCCATTAGAAATGACAAAATAATGCCATTTGCAGGGAAATGGATGGAGCTAGAAGAAATCATGTTGAGCGAGGTAAGCCAAGGGCAAAGAGACAAACGGTACATGGTCTCCCTGAAAAGTGGATGCTAAATCCAAAATGTTAGGTGATATGACAAAATTAACAGGACTTAAGAAACAAAGAACTTCCACTCATCTGGTCGAACTACTACTAAATATCTCCATGCTGCTGATCACATGTATGGTGTATACGTGTATGCTGTTATATGTTATAGACCATGATAGACAATTTGCTCCAGGAAAGTTAGAATGAGCTTGCGACTTTAAATGAGCATCATTATTCCACAATACTGTGAAATTTGGAAATTATGTAATCACTTAATCACACACACACAAAAAAAAAACACCAGAAAACTAGAAGTGGCGCTATGGCTCAAGTGGTAGAGCATGAGCCTTGAGCTCAAGCCCCACGACTGACAAAAAAAAAAGAGAGAGAGAGATCTTTCATGCGATCGTTTCTAACATATTTATAAGATTATGTCTTTGTTGCTTTGTATGTCCCTCTTCTATGGTACAACCCCTGTTTTCACTATATATGATGTTGGTATATGTGGAGGGGTAGGGAAAAAACAAATTGTAAAAACAGGGATACAGGGGGACCCATTGCAACAACGAGATGTACAAGTCGTTATGTCGAAAACGAACTTTACAACTTTGGTGGGGGGAGGAGGGCTGCGTGGGGAGGGTAGGATGGGAAGGGATGGGAAGGGGAAACAAAGGAGGAGGCTATAATGCTTGATAAGAAATGTGCTCATTATCTTGCCTGTGTAATTGTAACCCCTCTGTACAGTATTTTCACAATAAAAATATATTAAAAAATGTAGTTCCTTTCAACTTGAACTTCTAAAAGTGATCCCTTTCTGGTTTTTCTTGGCTGTTGTTTTCCATGGCTAATATTTCAAATCCCCTGAATTTCACCTGTTAAACTTGGGCTTCAGGAATAACCAGAGTTGGGTTTATAGATTGTAACTGGACTGCATCTGTCTGTGAGCACCTCACCTCAGGGCAGGGAAGATTACTGGTCCTGCCTGAGGGCAAAGAGAAACTTCTAGAAAAACTGCTCCAAACATAAACCTTAGGGCTTAGCGTTAAGGCCCCAGGTTTCACCACACACAAACACACACACCCCAAACAAAAACAAAAGTCTCAATCCTTAGGGAGCCCAAAGGCAGGCTTCAGGAGGGTAAAACCCCTCCAGCCCATTTCTCCCAAGGAAGTTAGGGGTGGTTTGTGCCAGTACCTGGGCTTGAACCAAACCCTGGGTACTTCCTTTTTTTTTTTTTGCATTGCTGGCTCTTACCCACTTAAACCACACCTTCACTTCTAGCTTGGTGGTACCTCGCTGGTGATGAGGCTCTGGGATTGTCTTAGCTGGCATCAAACTGCCATGCTCAGATCTCAGCCTCTCGAGTAGCTAGGATGACTGGGGAAGGGATGATAGCTTCTCAGCCAGGGACTGGAGGCTCAAGCCGGTCATTTTAGCTATTTGGAGGCTGAGATCTGAGGATCACTATTCAAAGCCAGTTGGGAAGGAAAAGTCTGTGAGATTCTTTACCTCCAACTAACCAGCAGAAAGCAGTAAGTAGTGATTGGCTCAAGTGGTAGAGGGCCAGCCATGAGTGGAAAAAAGCAAGCAAGAGAAGGAGAGCCGGAGGAGTTCAGGTCCTAGTACAGACAAACACCAGTAAAAAGTTAAAGCTACTCAGGAGGCTGAGGTCTGGGGCCAGCTGAGGTAGAAAGTCTGGGGGACTCATCTCCAATCATCCACCAGAAACCAAAACCCCAAACCCGAAACCTAGATGTGGCCCCAGGCCGTGAGCAAAGGAGCTCAGGGTGAAGGCGAGGGCGAGTCCCACCCAGGGGTGGGGTGGGGGGCTTATCTTGGAGATTAGACGCAGGCACTAACGGGAAACAGGGAGGGTGAGGAGAGAGAAGGTGGGAAATGGAGAAGAGCTCAAGTTTGAGGAAACAAAGGAATTGGAACTGGATACGGGACCCGTGTGTGTAGTTTGTGGTTCAAGCACAGCTTCCAGAACGTTCTTGGACGGGGGTCTTCGCTGACCCCAGTCCCTCAAGGAGGGCGCGTGGCTGGCGGGCGAGGCTGGCTGTGCGGTGGACCACACTGAATTCTGGTTCAGGCCAACAGCCCCGAGCTGAGGGGATCAGGACAGCCATGGGACGAGCTGGACAGACACGCGCGGGCCGGGCCGAGGCGCACCTGATCCCCGCTACCCCAGCCCCCAACGAGCCCCGGAACAAAACAGACAGACAGACAGCACCCAGAACAAGACAGACAGACAGACAGACGGAACCCAGAACAAGACAGACAGACAGACAGACAGACAGACAGACAGACGGCACCCAGAACAAGACAGACAGACAGCACCCAGAACAAGACAGACAGAGAGACGGCCGGGGACGGAATCCCAGCTCTGCCCGGGCGGCTGGCCGGGCCTCGCGCCGCGTCCACCGCCTGGGGTGCGGGCGCCGGCCGCTCCCGCGCTCCCAGCCGTGCGGGAGGCCCAGGGCCGAGCCTCCTGGTCCCGCCGTCAGCGCAGCCCGGCCCGAGCCCCCGGCGCCTTCCGTCTGTCCGTCCGTCCGTCCCGGGCCCTTCCCCCCTCCGCCTTCCAGGGGGGCCGCGCAGACCGGGGGGGGGTGAATGCCCGGATGCTCAGCCCCCCCCCCCGGCTGCGCGGCAGCGTCGCAGGGAGCCGACCCCGGCCGGGTCGGGGGCTCGGGGGGCGGAGCGCGGGGCCGGCCGCACGCCGGGGCCGCACCCCCCCGCCCCCGGACGCCCCGAGAGCGCCGCGGCCCCACGCACCCGCCGCGGCTCCCCCTGCGTGGCGCAGGAAGCCGTCCACGGCGCCGCGCACGCGCACACGAGCACGCGCACACACGGGCACGCGCCCGAGCCCGTCCCGCTGAGTCACGCCCGGCCCCCCTCAGCCTCCGACCCCGGCCCCCCTCAGCCTCCGATTCCAGCCCGGGCCCCCTCAGCCTCCGATTCCAGCCCGGGCCCCCTCAGCCTCCGACCCCGGCCCCCCTCAGGCCTCCGATCGCGGCCTCCGACCCCGGCCCCCCTCAGCCTCCGACCCCGGCCCCCCTCAGGCCTCCAACCCCGGCCCCCCCTCAGCCTCCGATCGCGGCCTCCGACCCCGGCCCCCCCTCAGCCTCCGACCCCGGCCCCCCTCAGGCCTCCGATCGCGGCCTCCGACCCCGGCCCCCCCTCAGCCTCCGATCGCGGCCTCCGACCCCGGCCCCCCTCAGCCTCCGACCCCGGCCCCCCTCAGGCCTCCGATCGCGGCCTCCGACCCCGGCCCCCCCCCCCCGCCCGCGCGCTCACCGGCACCCGGTCCGGGTACTTCTTGCGGATCTTCTCCCCCTCCTTCTTCCGGTACTCGAAGGGGTGGTCCTCTTTGTACTGGAACTTCATGGCGGCCGCGGGCTCCGGCGGCGGCGGGCGGCCTCCCGCTCCGGCCCGGCGGACGGACGCGCTCCGAGGGCCCGCGGCCGCGGCACCTCCGGCGGGGCCCGGCTCCGGCTCCGATCCGGGCTCGGGGTCGGGTCGGGGGCCGAGGGAGCGGGGCTGACGGAGCGGGGCCGAGGGAGCGGGGCTGACGGAGCGGGGCAGGCGCCGGAGCCGCGGCCGCGTCCCGAGCGCAGCGACACCACCACACCCGGCCGGCCGCGCGGGGGTTGTGACGTCACCAGGCCGCGTCCCCCACAGGTCGCGTCCTCGGCGAGCCCCGCCCCCGGCAGGCCCCGCCCCCGGCAGGCCCCGGCCACGCCCCCGGAGGCCCAGGCTACGGCCCCGCCCCCGGCAGGCCCCGGCCACGCCCCCGGAGGCCCAGGCTACGGCCCCGCCCCCGGAGGCCCCGCCCCCGGCAGGCCCCGGCCCCGCCCCCGGAGGCCCAGGCTACGGCCCCGGCCCCGGCAGGCCCCGCCCCGGAGGCCCCGGCCCCGCCCCTCGGAACCGTCCATTCTGCGGGTACGGGGGCGGGGGGTAGGGGACAGAGTCGCGCAGCCGCTGACGCGCCCTCAGCCCCGCGGTGGACTCCGCCGCCTGGGCCCGGGGCGGCGCGAGGCCTCCCGGCGGGAGCGTCACGACGACGTCCGCCGTCCCCGCCCCTCGGCGGCCCCCGGGCCGGTCCAGAACCCAGGTCCCGGCTGTGTGTCCAGTTGGACGATCAGAGCTGGGGATGGGGTCATCAGAGCTGGGGATGGGGTCATCAGAGCTGGGGATGGGGTTCATCATCAGAGCTGGGGATGGGGTCATCATCAGAGCTGGGGATGGGGTGATCAGAGCTGGGGATGGGTTCATCACCAGAGCTGGGGATGGGGTCATCAGAGCTGGGGATGGGGTTCATCATCAGAGCTGGGGATGGGGTTCATCATCAGAGCTGGGGATGGGGTTCATCATCAGAGCTGGGGATGGGGCCATCAGTGCTGGGGATGGGGTCATCAGAGCTGGGGATGGGTTCATCATCAGAGCTGGGGATGGGTTCATCATCAGAGCTGGGGATGGGGTTCATCATCAGAGCTGGGGATGGGGTCATCAGAGCTGGGGATGGGGTTCATCAGAGCTGGGGATGGGGTTCATCATCAGAACTGGGGATGGGGTCATCAGAGCTGGGGATGGGGTTCATCATCAGAGCTGGGGATGGGGTCATCAGAGCTGGGGATGGGGTCATCATCAGAGCTGGGGATGGGGTTTATCAGAGCTGGGGATGGGGTCATCATCAGAGCTGGGGATGGGGTCATCAGAGATGGGGATGAGGTCATCAGAGCTGGGGATGGGGTCATCAGAGCTGGGGATGGGGTTCATCATCAGAGCTGGGGATGGGTTCATCATCAGAGCTGGGGATGGGGTCATCATCAGAGCTGGGAATGGGGTCATCAGAGCTGGGGATGGGGTTATCATCAGAGCTGGGGATGGGGTCATCAGAGCTGGCTCCCACACGCAGCGGGAACGTCCACCCTTTAACACGGCTCAGGAGCCTGACCTGAAGCTCTGGAGCGCTCGCAGACCAACATGGAGGGCGCAGACTTAGATGCGAGGTGTCAGCAGGTGCCCCTGCCTGGACGGCGGCTGCAGGCCATGAGGGAGTCTGAGCCTGGCTCTGCGGATCCGCAGCCTCCAGGGCGGCGCAGCCTGGCCGCATCTCCATCCCCAGGACCAGCCGTCCACGGGGGGGGGGGGGGGGGGGGCTGCAGAGACCCGGCCTCCCACAGGCCCCAGCCTAACCGAAAACAAGTGCTGGGTGTGTCCAGCCTGGAGCCCTGGGCTGCCATCCCAGCCTGAGATCCGAGGATCTCGGTTCAAAGCCAGCCTGGGCAGGAAAGACTGGGAAACGCTTATCTCTGATGAACCACTGGAAACCTGGAAGAGGAGCTGTGGCCCAAGTAGTTAAAGTGCCAGATTTGAGTGAAAAAGCCCAGGAACAGCCCAGACGCTGAGTTCAAGTCCCAGGGCTCCAGGGGTAGAGGGCTAGCAAGTGCCAAGATGGAGGAGGGGGACAGGGGGAGGAGGGGGTAGGGGAGGAGGGGGTAGAGGGACAGGGGGAGGGGGAGGAGGAGGGAGAGGAGGGGGAGGAGGGGGGGGAAGAGGAGGAGGAGGGAGAGGAGGAGGAGGGGAGGAGGAGGGGAGGAGGGGGCAGGGGGAGGAGGGGGGCAAGGGAGGAGGAGGGAGAGGAGGGGGAGGAGGAGGAGGGTGACAGGGGAGGAGGGGGCAGGGGGAAGAGGGGGGTAGGGGGAGGAGGGGACAGGGGGAGGGGGAGGAGGGGAGGGGGAGGAGGGGAGGGGGAGGGAAGATGCGGTCTGGGGGCGTAGGCAGGCGCAGGGCCCGTGGGCACCCTGGGCCGGGGCAGGACCTCTGTCTGCCCTTTCGCAGGCCGGGAAGGAAAACAGAAAGTCAGCTCTTGCACAAGGAACCGAAGCCCAGCCTCTCATATTTATCCTTTCTGGAAAATTCTTGCAACACTGTGGGCGATCGGCCCAGGAGAGGATCTTGCTTAACAAGATTTTTGCACACGAAGAACTTCTAAGTGAACTTGCCCCCCCCCCCCCCATGGCCTCTCTTCTCTCTCCTGGACTTGGGTTTGGATTCAGGGGCTTGGGCCCCGACAGAATGTCCCCTCCCACTTGAACCACTCCCCCCCAAGCCTCCTTTTGCTTGCATTCTTAGGTCTTTGATCGTTCAGACCTGGATCATTCTACCTGCAGGGATTACAGCCATGCCCTCCCTAGCTCAGCCTGTGAGATATGGCTTGGGTTGGCCTGGACTTTTGCCTCCAGGGTCGCTGGGATTGCTGGGATTACAGATAGGAGTCACATGTCCGCATTAATGTCTTCACTTATTTAGTTAGTGTCACCATGGGGCTTAAACTCAGGGTCCGGGTGCTGTCCCTGAGCTCTTTCACTCCAGGCTGGTGCTCTATCACTTGAGCTGCAGCTCCACTCCTGGCTTTTTTTTTTGGAGATTAGAGTCTCACAGACGTTCCTGCCCAGCCTGCCTTCAAAGTATAATCCACACATTTTAGGCTCCTGAGTAGCTGGGATTACAGGTGTGAGCCACCAGTGCCTGGCTTTCAGGACCTGTTGGAGCAGACAACAAAAGCACAAAAACTCAGCTACACCCAAGGCTTTGAATAGGTTGATTATCTAACAGACAATAAATGACAAAACAGAGCCAGACTCAGATTACAGGCTCTTGCACGTGTGTGCATGTGCATATGCACACGCATGTGCACACACACACATCAACCAGGGCAAAAATGAGGCTGGAGGCATGGTTTAAGTGGTAGGGCACCTGCCTAGCCTGACAAAGGTCTTTTAATGCTTATTAGCGTTATTAATAGCCAGGTAGTTACAGTGTGTTTGTTAGCATTTAGTGTTAATGAGGCAGATGAGGGGTTTGGGGTGGGTGTTTGCCGTTCTGTGTGTCTGTGCCGGTCCCGGGGCTTGAACTCAGGGCCTGAGCTTTGCCACTCAAGGTTTGCACTCTGGCATGTGAACCATAACTCCACGTCAGCCTTTTTGCGGGTTTGTTGCAGGTAGGATCTCAGGGACTTTGCTCCAGATGATCAGCTGAGGATGTACTTTCCTGAGTGTCCGCTAGGTGGCAGAGAAGGCCTCCCCCCCCCCCCCCCCCCCCCACGAGACACCAACCCCAGGGACAGGAACAGCCAGGGGAAAGAAGCGAAGCAAAGCTCTTCCTGGTTTGTCTGCTCCTGCCAGGCCTTGAACTCGCGGCCTTGTGCTCTCCGGTGGCTTTTTTGCTGAACTCTGGTTCTCTACCACTCCATCCACAGTTCCATTTCCAGTTTTTTGCTGGTTCATTGGAGATGAGAGTCTCCTGGATTTTCCTGCCCTGCCTGGCTTTGACCTCGGTCTCCTGAGTGGCTGGGATTGCAGGCCTGAGCAGGCCGGCACGGCAGCCGGCTGCAAGGTTTTGATATTTGGCCCGTAGCAGCGATCGCAGGATGGGTGCTCGTTCATGAGACATCACAGAATGGACAAGGTGGCCATTACCATTGGGCATCGGATTGCTTTTCCTTCAGGAAGGCTGTGTGCCCTGGACACAGCTCAGGGACAGCACCCAGGTCCTGAGTTCAAGCCCCAGGAATGGCACAAAAATAAAATAAAATAAAGTAATTTATTTTTGTCGGTTGTGGGGCCTGAACTCAGGGTCTGGGCGCTGTCCCTCAGCTCTTCAGCTCAAGGCAAGCGCTCTACCACTTGAGCCACAGCACCACTTCCAGCTTTTTCTGCTTATATGGTGCCGAGGAATCGAACCCAGGGCCTCCTGCATGTGAGGCGAGCGCTCTACCACTGAGCCACCTATCCAGCCCCTAAAGTAATTATTTTGTATGTGTATTTAATCATGGATGCAATTCAATACATCTTCCTGCTCTCCTTGTTTTGTAGTAATCGGGACAGAGAGGAATTACAAATCTGGGCCACTGGAAAAAGATTTAGAACTGGATTCTAACTAACTCCCCCCCCTTTCTCTGTCTCTGTCTGTCTGTCTGTCTCTCTCTCTCTCATCAGTCCTGGGGCTTGAACTCAGGGTCTGGGCGCTGCTGCTGAGCTGGTTTTGCTCAAGGCTGGCGTTCTACCACATGAGCCACGGCTCTACTCCAGCTCTTTCTGTGTGTGCGGTGCTGAGGAATGGAACCCAGGGCTTCACGTCTGCCACATGAACTCTGCCACCTTCCAAGCCCCTGGATGTATGGCTGGGGGAGAGAAAAAGCCCAGATGAACACAGAAGCAATCTCACAACCTGTTTATTTTCGCGCTATATCTGCATGAGGAAAACAGATGCTTGGACGATCAGGGTTGTCTACAACTAAGTGAAATCGAGAAAAAGAATAACCGTGTGAATCTGAAAGTGAAGAAATGCGGCTGAGGGCCGTGTCACCACAGAGCCAAGGAGGAGCTGGCGGCTCAGGCCTGCCATCTTAGCAGCTCAGGATGAGGCTGCGATCTGCAGGATCGAGGTTCAAAGTCCACCCGGGGAAAAAGGAAACTCCCCGAGAGACTCGGATCCCTTCATGACTCTGCCAAAGGCCGGAAGCGGGGGCGCGGCCCGGGTGGTGGAGCTCCAGCCCGGGGCCGGCGGCGGGGGCTCAGTCTCCCTGGGGCCCCGCCCTGGCCACGGTGAAGCGGGTCATGCGCAGAGCCTCCTCGTAGCCGGGGAGCGCGTCCGGACAGCAGGGCGGCGGCGCCGGGGCGGCGTGCGGCTGGGCCGCGGCCAGGAGTCTCCGGGCTGCGGGTCCCAGCACGGACGGCAGCGCTGCGGGGAGAGGGGAGAGGCCGGGCGGGGCCGGTCACCCCCGGGGGCGCCGTGCCGTGCCCCTGGCCTCGAACCCGCGGCCTTTGATGGGTTCCCGGGAGGCCGGGGTCGGGCTGGCCTCGAACCCTGATCCTCCGATCGCGGCCTCCCGGCCCGGGGGCGGCGGGACGGGCCGGCCCCGGTGTCTGTGGGCGCCGTCCCGGGCCGTCCCGCCCGCGCTGGCCTCCAGCCCCGGCCCTCCGCTCCCGGCCGCCCGCCCGCCCCGTCCTTCGGACTCACAGGAGATGGTGTTCTGCAGCGAGCCGTCCTGGTCGAAGGCGATGACCGTCACCTCGAAGGGCGGCGGGCCGCCGTCCTCCGGGCCCCGCCGGCGGCTCAGGCAGCACCGGAAGCACACGGAGGTCAGGCCGCACAGCAGCAGCAGCGCGCCCGTCACCACCAGCAACCTGCGGGCGGGAGAGGCCGCCGAGGCCGGGCCCAGCCAATGGAGCGAGAGAGGGGCCTGCGCTCAGCCAATGGAGCGAGAGAGGGGCCTGCGCTCAGCCAATGAGGGCAGAGGGGCCTGTGCTCAGGCAATGAGGGCAGAGGGGCCACGCTCAACCAATGTAGGCAGAGGGGCCTGAAATGAGGGAAGAGGGGGCCTGCGCTCAGCCAATGAGGGAAGAGGGGGCCTGCGCTCAGCCAATGAGGGCAGAGAGGCCTGCGCTCAGCTAATGGAGGCACAGGGGACCTCCGTTCAGCCAATGGGAGCTGAAGGGCCCGTGCTCAACCAATGGAGGCGGGTGGGGGGGCTGTGCTCAGCCAATGGGGGCAGAAGGGCCTGAGCCCAGCTAATGGGAGCAGAGGGGAGGGGCCTGCGGGGGATAAAGAGGGAGCAGCGGCCTGCTTGCGCGGAGTGCTTGCTGCGTCGACGGCCGCGCCCTACCGCAGATGTCAGGTCGGCCCCTGGGGGCAGCGGGAGGTCCCCCCGGCCCGGAGGTCCTCGCTGCGGCCACACTCCCCCCCCGGGCCCTGCTCCCCACGTCCCCTCAGCCCCTGAGTAGCGAGGCGGCCTCGGGGTCAGCCTCCTGATGGCGTAACAGAAAGCATGGGAAAGATGGGAAGCCAGCGGGTGGAGGGGCCGAGGCGGTGGGGCAGAGATAAGCCAAGCCAAGCTCAAGCCCCGGGACCTGCTCCGCCCCAGGGTGGGAACCAGGGCCAGGCCGGGGCCTCGAACTCGGGCCCCGGGCGCGGCCCCGGGCTGCTGCGGCTCGGGCTGGCCGGCGGCACATCGGGATCCTCGCTCGGATGGGTCTGCCCTGGCCGGCTCGGGGCCCCAGTGTGCGGGATCACAGGCCTCAGCCCGGGGCCTGGCCGGCTCGGGGCCCCAGTGTGCAGGATCACAGGCCTCAGCCCGGGGCCTGGCCGGTGCGGGGCCCAGTGTGCGGGATCACAGGCCTCAGCCCGGGGCTGGGCCGGCTCGGGGCCCCAGTGTGCAGGATCACAGGCCTCAGCCCGGGGCTGGGCCCGCGCGGAGCCCCAGTGTGCGGGATCACAGGCCTCAGCCCGGGGCCTGGACGGCGCGGGGCCCAGTGTGCGGGATCACAGGCCTCAGCCCAGGGCCTGGCCGGCGCGGGGCCCGCTGCCGAGGCGGCGCTGAGCAGCGGCTGTCCCGACATTCTCCACCCTCAAACCAGCCACAGAACACGCAAAACCTCCCCGCCATCCGGGCGGGGCTAGGCGCCCCCGCCGGTCATCCCAGCGTCTCGGGAGGCTGAGGTCTGAGATCTAAGGACGGAAGTTGGAAGCCAGCCGGGGCGGGAAGCTGCGGCTCGGGCGGTGGAGCGCCAGCCATGAGTGAGCGCTCAGGGACGGCGCCCGGGCCCCGGGTTCGAGCCCCAGGACCCGCACAAAAAGTTAACGACAACGAGTCCCCTAACGTCGTTGGAAAAGGAAGAAAGCGTCTTACCAAACATACCAGAGGTGGACCCAGTCTGTGGTCAGGCAACTGTGGGGAGAGGGAAATATCACCGCGCTATGCCATGGCGATGGAGCTCGCAGCGTCTCCGTGTCGCTGTTTGCTTATTTCTTAGTGGATCTCGGTCATCTCAGCAAGGTTTGGTGACATTTCCATCCATCTCCCTTGTGCACATGCGCACAATGCATCCCCTGCCTCCGCACACGCGCACAACGCACTCACGCCAACCTGCCTCTCCGCACATGCGCACAACGCACTCACAAAGCCCATCTCTCTTCTGCACATGTGCACAACGCACTCAAGCCAACCCACCCTCCTCCGTCCTCTGCCTCCGTCTCCTCGCTCCTTCTCGGCGGGATCCCACGCGCCTGGCTCTATGTGTATTATATATGTGTGTTCTAGTCCCCTACGTTGCCTCAGCCCACTCCACCGCCCCCCCAGCCCTCCGCCCCCCCCCATTTCTCCCGATGACCCGGCTGTGGAGGACACTGCGCAGGCGCGCGCCCCTGGTTGTGCGCATGCGCGCGGGGCCTGGCCGGGCCGCTCCGGGCGGGCCTTCACAGGGGGATGCTGGCTTTGAACCCGGATCCTCGGGCGGCTGCCGCGCGCACGGGCCGCGCAGGGCGGCCGGTTCCCAGCCTGAATCCACGCGTCCGGGGCGGGGCGGGCCGCGGACTGGCGTCCGTCCTCCGTCCGTCTGTCTGTCTGTCCCTCGTTGGCTTTCCCCTCTGTCTGTCTGTCCGTCTATCTGTCTGTCTGTCCCTCGTTGGCTTTCCCCTCTGTCAGTCCGTCTGTCTGTCCGTCTGTCTGTCCCTCGTTGGCTTTCCCCTCTGTCTTTCTGTCTGTCCCTCGTTGGCTTTCCCCTCTGTCTGTCTGTCTGTCTGTCCCTCGTTGGCTTTCCCCTCTGTCTGTCCGTCTGTCCCTCGTTGGCTTTCCCCTCTGTCTGTCTGTCTGTCTGTCTGTCCCTCGTTGGCTTTCCCCTCTGTCTGTCTGTCCCTCGTTGGCTTTCCCCTCTGTCTGTCTGTCTGTCTGTCTGTCTGTCTGTCTGTCTGTCTGTCTGTCCCTCGTTGGCTTTCCCCTCTGTCTGTCTGTCTGTCTGTCTGTCTGTCTGTCCCTCGTTGGCTTTCCCCTCTGTCTGTCTGTCTTTCTGTCTGTCCCTCGTTGGCTTTCCCCTCTGTCTGTCTGTCTGTCTGTCTGTCCCTCGTTGGCTTTCCCCTCTGTCTGTCCATCTGTCTGTCTGTCTGTCCATCCGTCCCTCGTAGGCTCTCGTCCTCTGTCTGTCCGTCCGTCTGTCCCTCATTGGCTCTCGTCCTCCGTCCGTCTGTCCCTCCAGCCCGGCTACTTACTGCTCAGCGTGGCCGCAGCTCTCGGCGCCTCGCGTCCCGGGAAGCTGTGGGAGGGAAGCTGGTGTGGGCCCGGGCCGGGGGGGGGGGGGGGGGGGGGGGGGAGGAGAGCCCTCCCTGCGGGACACACGTGCGTGCGTGTGAACGTGTGCAAACGTGTGCATCTGTGTGTATTTGTGTGTATGTATGCATGTGTGTGTAGACGTGTGTATGTATGCATGTGTGTGTAAACATGTGTGAATGTGTGCATGTGTGTATGTGTGTGTATCTGTATATATGTATATGTGTATATATGTGTGTATCTGTATGTATTTGTATGTGTGTGTGTATATGTGTGTGTGTGTATATATATATATATATAGATAGATAGATACACTTCTGGTCCCTGGCCTTGCACTCAGGGCCTGGCTCTTTCTTTGTGCAGCCCAAGGCACAGAGCCCGGGCGTCCAGGAAGGCCTCGCGGCCCCCCAGCCACCTCCCGAGTCCCCCAGCCACCTCCCGAGCCCCCCAGCCGCCTCCCGAGCCCCCCGGCCGCCTCCCAAGCCCCCCAGCCCCCCCCCAGCCCCCCAGTCGCCTTCCGAGCCCCCCGGCCGCCTCCCGAGCCCCCTGGCCGCCCCCTGAGCCCCCCGGCCAACTCCCGAGCACCCCGGCCGCCTCCCGAGCCCCCCGGCCGCCCTCCAGCCCCCCGGCCGCCCCCCGAGTCCCCCGGCCGCCTCCCGAGCCTCCCGGCCGCCCCCCGAGCCCCCCGGCCGCCCCCCGAGCCCCCCGGCCGCCCCCGAGCCCCCCGGCCGCCCCCCGAGCCCCCCGGCCGCCTCCCGAGCCCCCCGGCCGCCCCCCGAGCCCCCCGGCCGCCCCCCGAGCCCCCCGGCCGCCTCCCGAGCCCCCCGGCCGCCCCCCGAGCCCCCCGGCCGCCCCCCGAGCCCCCCGGCCGCCTCCCGAGCCCCCCGGCCACCCCCAGCCGCCCCCCAGCCACCCCCCAGCCCCCCGGCTGCTTCCCGAGCCCCCCAGCCACCTCCCGAGCCCCCCAGCCGCCTCCCGAGCCTCCCGGCCCTGTGTTCCTGTCCGTGTTTCACCCCATCGCTCCTGGGCCTGGGCCGAGGCTTGAACTCAGGGACTCACACTCTTGCGTAGCCTCCTTTGGCTCCAGGTCAGAGCTTCGCCATGACTTCCCGACACCTCGATCGGGAAGTCATTGCTTACAAAAACAAGGCCGGCCCCGGCGGCTCCTGCCTGGCATCCCAGCCACTCAGGAGGCCGAGAGAGCTGAGGATCACGGTTCAAAGCCAGCCTGGGACGTCTGCGAGACTCCTCAATGAACCTCAGAAAGGGGGAGGTGGAGCTGCGGCTGGAGTGGTAGAGCACCAGCCCGGAGGACAAGAGCTCAGGCCCTGAGTTCAAGCCCCGGGACCGACCACAGCGGCGAAGAACTCATCATTCTAATGTAAAACCTAGAGCCAGGAAACAGGACAGCACCCCTGTAACGCAACCCCAGAGCTGCGGCTCCTCACTATATGGAAGGAAAGGGAGATCTGAAGGAGATCCCCACGGGCCCAGACCCCCTCCGCAGGCCCTTTGCAAAGAAAAGAAAAGAAAAACAACTGGAAAGAAAGAAGAGGGTAAAATGAGGGGGTTTTCCTCTCCTGTGCTCACGCTGGAGCCCTGCTCTGCTCTGGAGCTCCTGGTCCCCCCAGTGCTGGGATTACAGGCGTGGATCACCAGGCCCGACTCCTCAAAGCACCCGCGTTACCCTGCTTGACTCCCTCCTGATCCTAATTTCCAGCCCAGTCTTTGGCCAGGATTCTCTGCCATCCCAGACGACCCCATCCCACCCCCCCAAGCCCCCCCCCCATGCGGTTTTTCTCTCTCTTCATCTCTTCCTGCAGCGTTGGGAGTTGGTCGAGCTAAGCAGAGCATGCCTTTACGCCCTGCCTCTCTCCCTGTGAACGTACCTGGGCACAGGACAGCAGGATGTCGGCCATCACTAGCTTCACCAGGTGGGCTGGGGGCCCCATGGTGTGGGTCGGGGGTCCCCGCGGGGACTCCGGGGTCACGGCTGCCGGGGCTGGAGCTTCCTCCCCACGCTCTCTGACATGGGCGCCTTGGTGATGTAGAACTCCTGGTTAATTTTTGGGAGCCAGTCCTGGGCCTTGAACTCAGGACCCGGACGCTTGCTGCTCCTCTACCTTCTCTCGGTTCCTCGGATGGACGTGTGGCCCGTTCATTGGAGATAGTAAAGAGAAGCCTGGCCCGGTCCGGGCTGGCACTGAACCATGATCTTCGGCTCTCAGCTTCCTGAGTTGCTAGGCTGAGAGCCCTCCTGTCTGCCTCTTCCCAGCCCACTTTTCTACCTTCCACGTTGTCTTCCTCCTCTGCCCAGCAGTCAGGAAACACCACGCTTGTTCTCCAAATTCGATTTTCTCTCTAGCCAGCGATGAGGTGGTGGGCACTAACAGAGGTCTTCAGGCACTTGGCTGGTGATCAGAGATGACTCCATGCTCATCAGAAAACGGAGGGCTCAGCCGGGTCCCCCAGCCCTCCTGGGGGGACAGGGGACATGGGAAAGCCAGCTCCCAGCTCCCCAGCACCTGGCTCGTCAAACCCTCCCCTTAACAAGTTGATCAGCAGCTCTCTCAGTTCTGGGTCATTTATTCCTTCCAGAAGCTGCCCAGTCAACTGGAACGCTGGCCGGCCCCGGCTGCAAGCAAGCGGCCTTGAAAATGAGAATTTCCACCCGCCACCCAGGGCGGCTCCCTCCCCCCCGCCCCCCCCACGCTGTCCCCCATCCCCCATCCCCCAGGGAGCCAGATGGGGCTCCTGATTCACACAAAAACACTGGGAAAAAACAAACAGGGGTGAGAAAACTCCGTGCTGGGAAGCTAGCTGGTGTGTGCAGAGCATCCCAGCCCTCCCCCCCCCCCAGGCTGAGGTCTGAGGATCGCGGTTCAAGGGCAGCCCCGGCAGGTGAAAGTCTGACATGCTGCTCCCCAACAAACCTTCAGAAAAGCAGCCGTGGAGCTGCGGCTTGAGCGGTAGAGTGCCAAGAGTGTGGATTCCTGAGTTCCAGCCCCAGTTCACACACACACACACACACACTCACACACACACACTCACACATGCTCTCTCTCTCACACACACACACACACTCACACACACATGAAAAATTTTATTTTAAAGTAAGATGATTTGGATGAAGGGCTTCTTCCTCTTCCTCCTCCTCCTCCTCCTCCTCCTTCTTCTTCTTCTTTTTGGATCCGGTCGTGGGGCCTGTACTCTGGGCCTGGGTGCTGTCCCTCAGCTCTTCAGCTCAAGGTGAGCGCTCTACCACTTGAGTCACGGCGCCACTTCTGGCTTTTTCCTTTTTGCTAATGTGGTGCTGAGGAATCGAACCCAGGGCCTCAGGCATGCAAGGCAAGCGCTCTACCACTGAGCCACCTGCCCAGCCCATATGCCTATCATATCTATATCTCTATATGCATCTGGATATACAGAGCTACATATAGATATAGAAATGCTTAGATATATACATAGCTCTAATACATACAGAGATATAGAAATGCTTAGATATATACATAGCTCTAATACAGATATAGAAATGCTTAGATATATACATTATATAATACATACAGAGATATAGACATGCTTAGATATATACATAGAGCTAATACATATAGAGATTAGAAATGCTTAGATATATACATAGCTCTAATACATGCAGAGATATAGAAATGCTTAAATATATACATAGCTCTAATACAGAGATATAGAAATGCTTAGATATATACATAGCTCTAATATATACAGAGATATAGAAATGCTTAAATATATACATAGCTCTAATACAGAGATATAGAAATGCTTAGATATATACATAGCTCTAATACAGAGATATAGAAATGTTTAGATATATACATAGCTCTAATCCATATAGAGATATAGAAATGCTTAGATATATACATTATATAATACATACAGAGATATAGATGACAGGCATATCTGTATGTCCATATTGGTGTCTGTCTATGTAAATGCGTGGCTGATATCTATGTCTGTCTATAGACGTGGGTGGTATAGATACAGGTCCATCTCTCTCTGTGTACTTGTATAGAGAGATTATACACAGATCTATGGACACGCACATCTGTGTACGTGTATATGGAGAGGTTATGCACAGATCCATGGACACGCACATCTGTGTACGTGTATATAGAGAGGTTATGCACAGATCCATGGACACGCACATCTGTGTACGTGTATATGGAGAGGTTATGCACAGATCCATGGACACGCACATCTGTGTACGTGTATATAGAGGTTATGCACAGATCCATGGACACGCACATCTGTGTACGTGTATATGGAGAGGTTATGCACAGATCCATGGACACGCACATCTGTGTACGTGTATATGGAGAGGTTATGCACAGATCTATGGACACGCACATCTGTGTACGTGTATATGGAGGTTATGCACAGATCCATGGACACGCACATCTGTGTACGTGTATATAGAGAGGTTATGCACAGATCCATGGACACGCACATCTGTGTACGTGTATACAGAGGTTATGCACAGATCCATGGACATGCACATCCAGATGTAACGCAATCCTTCTCCAGCCTGTGCTTCAGCTTTCCCCATGGGCAGGTTCTGGAGACGTTTTCCCTGCGGGCTCCCCATGCCTTCCCGAACCTGCCAGCCCTCACCTGCAGGAACAGGTTTCTTATTTACCACGACTCCATCCAACTTGTGGCACTACCGGCTCTCGCCTGGCATCGGCCCTGCCCTCCAGATCCCCAGCAGGACTGGCAGGAGAGGCCTCGTTCACAGCCGCCTTGCCCTTTCTCTACTCTCCCCCCTCCCTACCCTCCCTTCCTTTCCCTCTCTCTCTCTCCTTTCTCCTTCCCTCCCTCCTTCCTTCCCTCCTTCCCTTCCTTCCTTCCTTCCTTCCTTCCCTTTCCCTCCCTCCCTCCCTTCCTTCTGAATAACTTTCTGAACTCATTTATTCTCAGAGTTTGCCCCGGGGAATGAAATGAACCAACTTCATCAATCCAGGAGCATGACTCTATCCTGTGATCTTTCCTCTCACCGCCACACATGAGAAAGATGGCCGAGGAGGTGGGGGCTGGGGTAGCGGGTGGAAGGGTCTGGGGGCGAGGTGGGGGCTGGGGTAGCAGGTGGAAGGAGTCTGGGGGCGAGGGGCTGGCTGGGAGAGCCTCCAGGCCTTCGTGACGCACAGCTCCGTGCAGCTGGTGAATGATTACCCGGGCCCAGGAGCAGGGCTCAGGCGGGGACCATGCAACGTGTGACCCCATCCACCTTTCCACCCCCATGTCAGGACCGTGTTATACAACCATGTTACAAGAGGGCTCCGGGCAATGACTGCCGGCGCGTGCTCACCTGCTTCTCCTTTCGACCTTGGGTAATGGCAATGGACTCACTCCCTTTCTGTTCCTCCCCGAAACAGAACCCGGCACTAGGATCTCTCTGAGGTTCCCGGCTAGCTATACATTGCTGGGCCGTGTGTGTGTGTGTGTGTGTGTGTGTGTGTGTGTGTGTGTGTGTGTGTGTGTATGTGTGTGTGTGTGTGTGTGTGTGTGTGTGTGTGTGTGTACAGGGGATGGAGGAGGCTCACAAGGCTGGGTTTACCGGTCGACTGAAGATGTTTTACACCCATAGCTCACACCTGTCATCCCAGCTACCCCTCAGGGGGCTGAGGTCTGAGGATCAACGTTCAACGCCAGCCATGAGACTCTTACCTTCAATTAACCACCGAAAAAGAAAAAAGAAAATAAGCCAGACGTGGAACTGAGGCCCCAGTGTTTGAAGGGCCCAAAAGATAAGTAAAAAAAAATATCTCAAGAACAGACCCCCCCCCGCCCTGAGTTCAAGCCCAACTGTCACACACACGCACACACACACACACACACACACACACACACACACACACACACACACACACACGATGTCTAAAAACTGTCACATCAAGACAAATCCCCACTGTGAAATTAGCAAACAAATAAATGTGCTCACTGATTCCAACATTCATGTCTCCCCCACACCTTCTTCACTGGTGTCTAATTTTCCACCCAGCTTGACTCAGTCTGTGAATCTGTGGCCTTATCCAGCAGCTGTGGAGCCTGGATTTGCTGTCACGCTCCTGGGAAACACATCTGGCGCTTCCCTGAGTCTCTTGGTGAGTTCGATCTGGCTTCTGATCACGCAGGATGACTCCTTCTCCCACTCGGCACCCACGGCCCAAGAACTGGCCTTACAGCCAACTTCCCAAATGTGACGTGAAATCTTCTTCCTCCTCCCCCTGACCCGGGGCTTTTAAGGCAACAGCGGCTACTCAAACCCTGCAGACTCCCCCAGGGCGGGGTCTGAAGAAGTTCCGGACGGCTTCAAGCTCTCCCGACCAGAGCCCTTGCACTCCTGGCTCTGGGAAGATGGCTCCCCTCTGCGGGCCCGTTTGTAAGTCTTGCCCTTCCCCTTTAGACGTGGGTGGTGAGCTTGCCAGTTCTCACACCAACACTGTAGACCCCAGGCCCAGTCCAGGAGAGTCCTGCATTAGTACCAACCATGCTCCCCCACAGGCCAAACAAAGGGAGCTGGTGAGGGGCGGGGAAAGGAGGTGGATTCAGGGCAGCAGGGGGCCGACAGACAGCGTCTGAGGACTCCTCAGCATCTTCAGGTGCAGACACGGGCTTCAGGTTCAACAGGGAGAGCGGGGGACAGGGGTGGGAAAGGTCTGCTGAGTGACCCCAGCGCCAGGCCCCAGGTGAGGCCTGGCTGACCTTGAGCGCAGTCTTTGTCCTTGGAGGAGATCCATGGGATTGCTGTCCTGGGTTCCCGGGATGGAGCAGGAGGGAGCTGAGCTCCTGAGTTTGGGCTGTTTGCTTTGAGGTGCTCAGAGGAAGGCTTGGCCCCGGTGAGGGGCGATTTGCCTGCCACACAGGATGCTGCTTCTCCCGGAATCTTCTGGAAGCAATTGCAAAGGGGCACCAGTGTTAGAGCTTGAACTCAGGGCCCGGGCCATGTCTCTGAGCTTTATCACTCAAGGCTGGGCGCTCTACCGCATGAGCCACGCCTCCCCTCCTGGCTTAAGAATCTCCTAGCCTCTCCGGGCGTGGGCTAGTTCTGAGCCACATGCTTCGTTCAGATCTCAGCCTCCGGGACTACAGGCAGGCTCCGCCAGCTCGGGCTGTGAACCTGACATCTCTTCTCTGTCTGTCTGTCTTCTGTCCCGGCGCAGATTCAGGCTGCAGGGCGCCTTTTCCCAGAAGTACCCATTAGGCACTTGTGTGTATATCCAACATGGAGCATTTTTTGCAGAGAATTGCATCTTGGCCACGCTCAGCATATGCCAGAAGAAAGCGTATTCGTGGGGGACGCGGTAAACCGGAAGGTTCTGGAAGAAAAGGCCTTTGAACGCCAGTCTGCCGTGGAAGCCAGAAGATCTGC
The DNA here is from genome assembly GCF_024711535.1 of Dipodomys merriami. Classification (NCBI taxonomy): domain Eukaryota; kingdom Metazoa; phylum Chordata; class Mammalia; order Rodentia; family Heteromyidae; genus Dipodomys; species Dipodomys merriami. Next base: position 3,944,482 of record NW_027206446.1, on the reverse strand, counting down.
TAGTGAAGAGCTGCTCACCACACCAGCGGCGTCCAGGAGACTC
>NW_027206446.1:3856939-3939439 GCF_024711535.1 Dipodomys merriami | reverse complement strand
ACTGCGGAGGGAAGAACAGAAATCTTGGGGGAGGGAAGATTCCTTGCCTTTCTTTGTGCGTATGTGCTAGTATTGGGGTTTGAAGGTCTTGAACTATAGCTTGGCATTATTATTATTATTATTATTATTACCAATGCCAGTCCTGGGGCTTGAACTCAGGGCCTGGGCGCTGTCCTTGAGCTTCTTTTATTCAAGGCTGGTGCTCTAACTACTTGAGCCTCAGCTCCACTTCTGGTTTTCTTCGTGGTTCATGGGAGATCAGAGTCTCAGAGACTTTCCTGCCCGGGCTGGCTTTGAACTGCGATCCTCAGATCTCAGCCTCCTGCGTCGCTGGGATGACAGGCGTGAGCGCCGGCGCCTGGTGAACCACCTCCCGTTAGACCTGGCCAGATCTGAAGGAACTGTGGCGTTAGCCCCCCTCCCCCCTCCTCCTGCCAGCCCCCCTCGCTCTCTCTTACATCCTCAGGAAAGAAGGCGGCGCTGACTCCTTGGAGACGCGTTGCTGTGACCTTGGGCGTCCTCTTCGGGGTCATTCTGGTCGTAGCGGTGGTTCTCGGCACCCTGGGTGAGTATTGGGAGGTGGAGGAATGATGGCTGAGTTGTTTGATGAGCATTTACGACATGACCGGCCTCCCCGAAGGGCTGAGCATACACGAATGTTTTCGTGGTCGTTGGTGGTGGTCGGGGGCTGGAACTCAGAGCCCGGGCGCTGTCCCTGAGCCCCACCTCGGTGCTCTACCACATTGAGCCACAGCGCCACTTCTGGCTTTCTGGTGGTTCATGGGAGATCAGAGTCTCATGGACTTTCCTGCCCAGGCTGGCTTCCATCCATCCATCCATCATCTATCCATCCATCTGTCATCTGTCCATCCATCCATCCATCCATCCATCCATCCATATATACATCATCTGTTCATCCATCCATCATCTGTCCATCCATCCATCCACTCATCTATCATCCACACATCCACCCATCCATCCACGCACCCATCTATCGTCCACACATCCACCCATCCATCCACGCATCCATTCACCCACCCACCCATCCATCTACCCATCCATCCATCCATCCATCCATTCACCCACCCACCCATCTGCCCATCTACCCATCCAGCCACACCCACTCATTCATCCATCATCTACCCACCCACTCACCCACCCATCCATCTACCCACCCATCCACCCATCCATCCACTTATCCACCCATCCACCTACCCATCCAACCACATACCCAACCACCCACCCATCCACTCACCCACCCACCCACCCACCCACCCATCCACCCATCCATCCATCCACCCAGCCATCCATACACCCACCCATACATACACACACCCATCCACCCATCCATCCATCCATCCATCCACCTATCCACTCACCCATCCACCCATCCATCCACCCATCCATCCAGCCACCCATCCATCCATCCATCCATCCTCCTGTCCATTTATATCATCTATCCTGTTATCTATCTTAATCTGTCATCTCTCTCCTTACTATCACCTAATGCTTTGTGTCTCCATCTATTTGTGTATCATCTATTTGTCATTAGTCAAAGATGAATCATCATCATCATCATCATCATCATCATCATCATCATCATCATCATCATTGTCTGCTGGTGACAGGCCTTGAGTTCAGGTCTTCCCTCGCTCAGCTCGCTGGCTCCAGGCTGGGCCTCCCCCGCGTGGGCCACGCCGCCAGCCTGAGTCAGCGATGGCTACAGATTCCAATAAAATCTGGCTCTGGGGCCAGCGGCGTCGAGTGCATCCGAGCACTGCCGTCGCTGGTTTTCTGTTCATCACTGCGCGTTCTGTGTGCAGTGTTGCAGAGACGGAGTTCAGGGAGCGGCGCAGCGGGCCGCCATGCCTGGCCACCGAGCCGTGAGCCCAGCACCGAGGCGGCAGGGGAAGCCGGCGCGGCCCCCACCCGGGCGGCCATTCCCACAGGCAAGGGCCACGGCTCCTCTCCTGCCCTCCCCTTCCTTGCCTTTTGGTGCTGATCCCAGACAGGGCCTGGCGCCGTCCCTCAGCTCTTCAGCTCAAGGCGGGCGCTCTACCCCTTGAGCCACGGCGCCACTTCTGGTTTTCTGGTGGTTCCTTGGAGATAAGAGTCTCACGGACTTTCCTGCCCAGGCTGGCTTTGAACCCTGATCCTCAGATCTCAGCCTCCCGAGTAGCTGGGATGGCAGGCGAGGGGGAGGTGGCCCTGGATCCCCGCCGCCCGGGAGGCTGCCATGTGAGGATCATGGTTCACAGCCGGCCAGGCCAGGGAAGTCGCCAGACTCTGATCTCCACCAAAAAGCCGACGTGACGCCGTGGCTCAAGCGGAGGAACGCCAGCCTTGAGTTCAGAAGCTCAGGGAGAGTGACCAGGCCCTGCGTGCAAGGCCCAGGACCGGTGTGTGCACACACACGCACACATGCACACGCACACGTGCACACGCACACACGTGCACACAGCGCACGTGCACACGCACACACGTGCACAATGCTCCCAGATCCCACCTCTCCATCTTCCATGACACATGGAAGCCTGGCGGCTCCCGATGTGCTCACGTGGGAGGGGGAGAGGGTGGACGGGTCCCCGACGAACTCGACAGCCCGAGCCTTCCCTCCCAGGCCTCCCCTCCCAGCCCTGTCCCCGAAGCTGGTCCAGACACGGCGCCAGCTGCTACCGGTTGGTTTGGTCCCTGGATTCCTGGAACGGAAGCCGGAGACGCTGCTCCCGCCTAGACTCCACGCTCCTGGCCATTGAGAGCCCGGAAGAGCTTGTAAGTACAGCCATTCACCCCGGCCCTGGGACCCACCGCCCTGTCCTCTGCCCGTCACCCCGGCTGCTCAGGAGGCCGAGATCTGAGGATCACCGTTGGAGGCCAGCCCGGGCAGGAAAGTCCGTGAGACTCTGATCTCCAATGAGCCACCAGCAAACATGGAAACCAGCGTGGCTCAAGGGGTAGAGCACCGGCTGCTGTAAGAGGAGCTCAGGGACAGCGCCCAGGCCCTGAGTTCAAATCCCAAGACAGCAACAATACATACATACATATATATATATATATATATATATATATGTATATTTTTTTTCTCTAAGGGAAAATAACTTTCAGTGTTCTCCAAAATAGCTACACTCGCGTGTGATACGCGTGTAACTCACACAGCACGCTCTCTACGTTATTTAGAATGTCATCACACGTCACTTGAACATACATTTTTTCGAATGCGTTTCATATTCGTCTGACTCCACAAAGCCAAGGCTGATTTTTCGTAGCGTGTGTGCGCGTGCGTGCGTGTGTGTGCACGCACACGCGTGCGCATGGTCATTTTGACTCAAGGCCTCGAGTTCTTGTTTGGCTTTTTCCACTCAAGACCGGTGTTCTACCCCCTGAGCCACAGCTGCCATTTCTGTTAGGTTTGATATCATTTTGGTGGTTCATTGGAGGTCAGAGTCTCACGGACTTTCCTGCCCGGGCTGGCTTTGAACCGAGATCCTCAGATCTCAGCCTCCTGGGCAGCTGGATTGCAGGCCGGAGCTTCCGGCGCCCGGCCAGTATTTTTCCCCATGTCCTGGACACGCAAGTGTCTGGAAGGTGACCTGACCTTGCCTTGATTTCCGTTGCAGGATTTTGTAAGAAGCCAAACATCTCTCCATCCTGCCAATGCCTTCTGGCTGGGCCTTTCCTGGCGCGGCGCCCAGGGGCCGTGGCTCTGGGAAGATGGGTCTGCGCTCTCTCCTGACATGTAAGATGCCACACACACGGCTCCATCACCTTCCTCCGACAGAGGAGAAGGGCCCTGACATGGAGAGCTGAATCACCTGGCCACCTGGGAGGACAGAAAGTGTGGCAACGGGGAACCCCAAAACAGAGACCTCCAAAAGGGTAGAGGCTCCCGCCTGCCATCCCAGCCGCTCAGGAGGCTGAGATCGGAGGCTCGCGGTTGGAGGCCAGGCTGGGCAGGAACGTCCCTGAGACTCTTCTCTGCAATGAACCAGCAAAAGGCTGGAAGTGGAGTTGTGGCTCAAGTGGTAGAGCACCAGCCTTGACTAACAAATGAAGGCGCCAAGCCCTGAGTTCAAGCCCAGTACACACACACACACACACACACACACACACACACACACACACACACACACACACACATACACATTAGTGCAACTATACTTTGTGTGGAGCAAAGTAAAGGACAAAGAAGCCATGTTTTTTGGTAGAATATACACAGTGGGGTGTTTAAAAGGTCAATTTTCTTCTTTAATTATGGAGATAATTCTATTCCCACTTGATCATTGACATCATCTTTCTTAGTGTGTGTGCCAGTCCCGGGGCTGAACTCGGGGCCTGGGCACTGTGCCTGAGCTCTTCAGCTCAAGGCTGGCGCTCTACCACTTGAGCCACAGCACCACTTCCGGCTTTTTGATGGCTCACGGGAGATCAGACTCTCGGGGACGTTCCTGCCCGGGCTGGCTTTGAACCGCGATCCTCGGGTCTCAGCCTCCTGCGTGGCCGGGATGGCAGGCCGGAGCCCCGGCCCTGGGCTCACCCCACGGCATTTTATTTCAACAGATTTCCTCTCAGAAGCACAGCCCCCCAGGAGGGGGCCCCTGACTCCTGTGCCTGGATCCACGGGTCGGACATTTACACTCAGTTGTGTCACACGCCCGCATTTAGTATCTGCGAGAGGTTGTCTGTGTAAGAGGCCAGAGGAGATGAAGACGCGCGATTGTAAAAATGGCTCAAAAAACAAAATAAAACGGAGTGATTTCTGAGGCCGCAAACACGAAGCTGCGAGCTTGTGCGTGCGTGTTGGCTGGTCGGGGGGGCCTTGGACTCGGTCCCCCAGCTTTCCCCACTCGAGGCTGGCGCTCTACCCCTTGAGCCACACCTCTACTTCCGGCTTTGCGGTGGTTCCTGGGGGATCAGAGGCTCAGGCACGTTCCTGCCCAGGCTGGCTTTGAACCGTGATCCTCAGGTCTCAGCCTCCCGAGTAGCTGGGGTGACAGGCGTGAAAACTTCCTGCAGAGGTTTTCCTTGGGGGTGGAAGAAGGTGGCTTCTTCTGGGCCAACCCAGACCAGACACGCACACACACACATGCTCACACACGCTCACGTGCTGTGTCTCCACCAATTTGGCCATTAGACAGGCCCAGCCCCTCCCAGCAGGAAATGCAGTCAGAGTTTTCCCAGGCGGGCTGGGAGTGCCTTCTAGCACTTTCCACCACCGGGAGCTGCTCCTCGCTGCTCGGGGCCGGCTTTGCCCCCCGCAGCCGCAGGGCTCCGAGGCCGGCCGTCAGGATGCAGGCCAAGTGCAGCAGCACCGAGGGCTTCTGGGAGGACGAATGGGATACCAGCGCCAGCCTGGCCTCCCAGACTTTCACCTTGGCCGGCCAGCCCCAGCCCAAGCCTGCAGGTACTAATGTCTGGCGCCGGTGAGCTAGGACTCCGGAGAGGTGTGTGAGATGAGGTCTCTGCCTGGGCCAAGGCAACTTCTGGGGAAAGACAGGGAAACGTGGGTGCCGGGGTTGTTTTTCTCCAGGATCTGACTGTGGTTTTCTTGGCAATGGGTGTGTCGGGGAGGAAGTGGCGGAGGTGGGCTTCCTGCCAGCTAATTCCCTGCCCACGTGGAGTCTGGGGTTGCCTCTCTGTACATTTCTTTCTCTTTTCCGGACTTGGGGATTGGATTGGGGAAGACGTCCTTTCTTGGGGGCGGCTGTGTTTGAACTCGGGTCTCCACCGAGGACGACTTCTCTGTGGATTAGTGAATGATGGTTGTCATCACTCTCTGTATCGGCGGGCGCCCGACAGTCACGCCTACAATCACAGCCACTCACGGGTCTGCGGTCCGGAGGATGGCGGTTCACCGGGACCCCCAGGCGGGAAAGTCTCTGAGATGTAACCAGCAAAATGCTGGCCTGGAGGCGTGGCTCAAGGGGTAGAGTACCCACCCTGAGCGAGAATGCAGAATTGGAGCCTGAGGCTCTGAGTTCAAGACCTGGTACCCACCGGCAAGCATGCCTACCACGAAATCCCATGGGCTGGGCTGTGTCACGGCTCTGAACCCCCGAGGGGTCTTGGGGTGTCACGTCAGCGGCAAATGTGCAGTTGGTAATGGTGTGGAGGTGGCGGAAGGCAGGTACTTCTCCCCGAGCCTCCGCCGGCTCTGAAACCCTGCGCTTCAATCCCGTCCTGCGGGTGGCTCCACGGAGCTCGGATGACTCGATGGATGGGGTCTCTGACTACTACGGGGACGATGGAATTGCGGGAAGGAGAGGCTGGCTGGCCCCAGACCCGTCTTCTTAGCTGTCCGTGTACAGCTTCTTCTGCCCCTTGGTTGGATTTCCATGCACGGGGAGCTGCGGTTCTCTCTGGGGATTACAGTTGTGTGTGTGTGTGTGGGGGTCATCACACCCTGATACAGGTGTGGTCAGGTTCCAGATTCCAGTCCCAGGCAGGGCCCTGGGCACCAGGGATTGTGGACAAGTTAACACAGGGTGCTTCAGGCTCAGTTCAGATGGGACTAAGTTCCAGATTCCAGTACCAGGCAGGATACTTAGCACCTGGGATCTTGGATGAGTTAACACAATGTGTTTGAGGATAGGTTTGAGATTCAAGTACCTTGGCACCTGGGATCGTGGACCAGTTCACACAGGGTGCTTAGGGCTCAGTACAGATGAGACTGAGTTCATTCAGATACTAGGCCTGACACTTAGCATCTGGAATCATGAACAAGTTAACACACTATGCTCAGGGCTCAGCACAGATGAAACGGGTTCATTCAGGTACCAGGCATGACCCTTGGCACCTGGGATCATGGAGGGACAAGTTAACACAGGGTGCTTGGGGCTCAGTACAGACAAGACTGCTCAGGGCTCAGTACAGATGGGACTAAGTTCTAGATTCGAGGACCAGGCAGGGCACTTGGCACCTGGGATCTTGGACAAGTTAGCGCCTTGTGCTTGGGGCTGCGGGTCCCCACTGACAACACGCCGATGACAGTGGACGTTGTTTAGTACTGTTGACTAAAACTCACTGAGGGAGAGGAACTGAAGCTCTCTGTCAGGAGCACTGAGCACAAAGACCCAGGAACCCCACGGGGCCCAGCCCCGGTTCACCCACAAGGAGGAACTTCCCGGGGATCCCGAGTGTCCCCTGCTGTTGGCTTGGTTGTTCTGTTTTGCCATGGGCTGGTGCAGAGGCTTGAACTCAGGCCTCCAGCCTTGACTCGGCTTTTTCTGCTCAAGGCTGGCGCTCTACCGCTTGAGCCACAGCGCCACTTCCGGTCTCCTGGTGGTTCACTGGAGATCAGAGGCTCATGAAGTTTTCCTGCCCCGGCTGGCTTTGAACCGCGATCCTCAGATCTCAGCCTCCTGAGTGTCTGGGATGCCAGGCATGAGCCACACACACACTCACACGCACACGCACACACACGCACACACACACACACGCACACAGCACGTGAGCGCCGGAGGCTGAGGTTTGAGGATCCGAGTTCCAATCCAGCCGCAGCAAGGAAAGTCCATGAGACTCTGATCTCCAATGGACCACCAGAAAACTGGCAGTGGCGCCGTGGTTCAGGTGGTAGAGCACCCACCTTGAGCAAAAGTTGCTCAGAGACAGCGCTCAAGCCCCAAGTTCAGGCCTCAGGCTGGCACAGTAAAAAGGGGAAAAAATAGAAATACTTGAATATAATACAATATATAATATAATGCTTGAAACATAATAAATGTAAGTAATAATATTTATAATGTATAAATTATATATAATTAAAATTATGTATAAATGCACATTACCAAATAAGTATAGATAGATAGATAGATAGATAGATAGATAGATAGATAGATAGATAGATAGATTGATATTTTCTGTCTGTGTATGTTTGGTTTTTTTTTTTTTAATTTTTTTATTGTAAAGATACTATACAGAGGGTTACAGTTACATGAGTGGGGTAATGAGTACACTTCCTCTTGAACATTGTTACCCCCTCCATTGTTTTCCCCCTACCATCCCCTCCCTCCCTCCCTTCCCCAAGGTTCTTTTTTTTTTTTTTTTTTGATTGTGATTAAGTGATTACTTAATTTCCGGAAATTCACAGTATTGTGGAATAATGATGCTCATTTAAAGTCACAAGTTCATTCTAACTTTCCTGGAGCAAATTGTCTATCACAGTCTGTAATATATAACGGTGCTCATATGTTATATACCATATATGTGATCAGCAGCATGGGGATATTTGGTAGTGGTTCAACCAGATGAGTGGGAGTTCTTTGTTTTTTAAGTCCTGTTAGTTTTGTCATATCACCTAACATTTTGGATTTATCATCCACTTATCAGGGAGACCATGTACTGTTTGTCTCTTCGTTCTTGGCTTACCTCGCTCAACATGGTTCCTTCTAGCTCCATCCATTTCCCTGCAAATGCCATTATTTTGTCATTTCTAATGGCTGCATAATATTCCATTGTGTATAGATACCACAATTTTTGGATCCATTCATCTGTGGTGGGGCATCTAGGTTGTTTCCATATCCTAGCTATTGTGAACAGTGCTGCAATAAACATGGAGGTGCACGTGTCCTTGTATATTGGTTCCTGTTGTTCAGGGTAGATGCCTAGAAGTGGTATGACTGGGCCGTAAGGGAGGTCAATCTTTAGCTTTCTAAGGACCCTCCAGACTGCTTTCCAAAGTGGTTGTATGAGTGTACATTCCCACCAGCAGTGTAATAGCGTTCCTCGTTCTCCACATCCCCTCCAGCATTTGTCGTTGGCTGATTTGTGGATGTGGGACATTCTGACTGGGGTAAGGTGGTATCTCAGGGTTGTCTTTATTTGCATTTCCTTCACCACCAGGGATGATGAACATTTCCTCATGTGTTTCTTTGCCATTTTTATTTCTTCATTTGAGAAGTCCCTCTTTAGTTCCCTTGCCCATTTAGTAATTGGTTTGTTAGGTTTGGGAGGGATTAGTTTCTTGAGTTCCCTGTATATACAGGATGTTAACCCCTTGTCTGATATATTGCTGGTAAATATTTTTTCCCAATTAGTTGGTTGTCTTTCTAGCTTGGTTGCGATAGCTTTATCTGTGCAGAAGCTATGTTTGGTTTTTTTTTGGGGGGGGTCCGGTCATGGGCCTGAACTCTGGGCCTGGGCGCTGTCCCTCAGCTCTTCAGCGCAAGGCTGGCGCTCTACCACTTGAGCCACAGCGCCACTTCCAGCTTTTTTCTTTTTCTGCTTATGTGGTGCTGAGGAATCGAACCCAGGGCCTCATGCATGCAAGGCAAGCGCTCTACCACTGAGCCACCTGCCCAGCCCTGTCTGTGTATATATACATGTATTTTTCCTATATATTTGCACACACCTATTTGGTAGTGTGCATCTATTTTCCTGTAGGCCTTAGATTTGAGTCCTTGTTGCTGCGTAGTGAGGACTATGGGCATCTCCACCCGCACTTCCTCTAAGAACAAAGGGGCTTCTGTTCAGAACGCGGCCCTGGCCCTGTGACCTTTCCTCCCGCGGCCCTAGGAAGAGGAGTCCGGGAAGCTGCGTGGCTTCCCACGGACATCTCCGGTGATTCCCGGGTGTTTATAGCAGCCCGGCCCCGGCCTCTCTACCAATGACACAGCCCCGGGCCGGGCCCCACGCTGCTGCAACCCGGGAAAGCCCGGCCAAGTCAACCCTGCACCCGCTGAAGACTGAGACACCCTGCCCTCCCCCCTCCCCGAGTCGCTGGGATGACAGGCGGGAGCCACCGCCCAGCCGGGGCAGCAGAGTCCCCGAGACTCTGCTCTCCAAGGAACCCCCAGAAAACCAGACATGGAGCTGTGGTTCAAGCGGTAGAGCGCCAGCCTTGAGTGCAAAGCTGAAGTGAGAGGATGGTCTGAGTTCAATGCCCAGCGCTGGCACAGACAGACAGACAGACAGACAGACAGATACTTCAGGGCACAGCAGGACTGGGGAGATGTTGGCGAGAGGGCTTTACCTCGTGATCCAATTAAGACGATCAGTCAGGCACCGGCGCTCACGCCTGTCATCCCAGCTATGCAGGAGGCTGAGCCCTGAGGACTGTGGTTCGAGGCCAGCCTGGATAGTAAAGTTTGTGAGACTCTTCGTTCCAATGGAAGCCAGAAGTGGCTCTGGGGCTCAAGCGGCAGAGCCCTGGCCTTGAGGAAGAAAAGCTCAGGGACAGCGCCCAGGCCCTGAGTTCAAATCCCAACACTGACACACACGCACACTCCCCCCGCCCCCCAGAAACGAGTGTGTATTATCGCCCCTGGGTTACTTTAGTTCCACATGAACTCTTTCCTGTCTGGAGCGAGTTCTCCCAGGGGTGGGGGGCTGGTTTCTATACTAGGAGGAAGATGGACCCCCCCCATTTCTCTCTCTCTCTCTCTCTCTCTCTGCCCGCAGAGCGCAAGGCTGGCTGTGCAGCGTGGCGCGCCCTGGCCCTGGCCCTGCTCACTCTCTGCTTGGTGCTGATGGTCGGTCTTGTAGCCCTGGGTCTTGTGTGTAAGTCCATCCAGACTCTGCGTTGGCTGGGGGAGGGGGAGCGGCGGGGGGGGGGAGGGGGAGCGGCGGGGGGGGGGGAAGGGGAGGGGGGAGCAGCCGGGGGGGGGGAGGGGGGAGCGGCAGGGGGGGAGGGGGAGCGGCGGGGGGGGAGGGAGGAGGGGGGAGGGCAGGGTCTCAAGGTTTGTCTAAGAGAAACAAAAAAAAATCTTGCTGTGGATTTTTAAAGATTTAACTTAAATTCTGGAAGTCTGGGGCATAAAGCAGTGTGTGTGTGTGTGTGTGTGTGTGTGTGTGTGTGTGTGTGTGTGTGTACCCGGGCTTGAACTCAGGGCCTGGGCGCTGTCCCTAAGCTTTTGTGCTCCAGGCTGGCGCTCTACCACGTGAGCCACAGCGCCACTTCCAGTTTTCTGGTGGTTCCTTGGAGATCAGAGTCTCATGGATGTTCCTGCCTGGGCTGGCTTTGAACCGCGATCCTCAGATCTCAGCCTCCTGAGAAGCTGGGATGACAGGCGGGAGCTACCAGCATCCAGCTTCAAGGCAAATACGTAAATGCCCGGAGATAGCAGTGGTATTAAGGTCCATCATTAATCATTCCACTGGCGTTAGGTACTGGGTTTGAGGTAAGAATGATTTGAGCTGGGCGCCGGTGGCTCCCGCCTGTTATCCCAGCTACTCAGGAGGCTGAGATCTGAGGGTCAGGGTTCCAAGCCAACCTTCCCTCTAGTTAACCAGCTCTGGGGAGTGCCCAGGCCCCGAGTTCAAGCCCCAGGAACTCAGGACCTGCCGCTTTTGCTCATTAGCTGGTGCTGTACCAACAGAGCCACAGCTCCGATCCTATGCCCCAATTCTTCATGCCTGCAAATAAAACACTGAATGAAGACACATACACACGTGACAAGAATAAATGACAAAGCTAGGAGTGTGAACAGGGGCAGGGACAGAGCAAGGAGAAAAAGAGAGAGTGAAGAAGAGAGAGAAAAAGAAAGAGAGAAGAGACCGAGGGAAAGAAGCAAGGAGATGGTATCCCAAGTCTCTCAAATCTGCCTGCCTGGGCTGGCTTTGAACCTGGATCCTCAGACCTCAGCCTCCCAGGTCGCTGGGCTGACAGGCGGGAGCCACCGGCGCCCACCAAGAACTTAGTTCTGAAGTCGAGAGCTGCTGTTTTGCTCCATATGTTCAGACCTATTTAGAGCAATGCGTTTGCCAAGGTGACACAATTAATCACTTGCAGACTGGAGTCCGAGTCTGAATATGGCAGCCGGAGATCCCAGAGTCTGAGATCTTGAAGAACAGACTGGAAAAACACAAAACAAAAAACATTTCCCCATATGTGGGAAAAGCAACAGAGCCAGCGCTGGCGGCTCCCGCCTGAGATCTGAGGATCGCGGTTCAAAGCCAGCCCGGGCCGGAAAGTCTGTGAGACTCTGATCGCCCATGAACCACCCACAAAAGCTAAAAACAGAGGCGTGGCTCGCGTGTTAGAGAGTCAGCTTTGAGCACAGAAGCTCAGAGGCTGCACCCGGGCCCTGAGTTCGAGTCCTTGGACTGGCACGTGCACACACACACACACTAATCAGTGTGACCTGTCCCCGGGGGCAGTTTTCCAGTTCTACCAGCTCTCCAATTCCCAGCGAGGAAGCCTTTCTGAGATGGAGGAGCGGCTGGGGACCCTCTCAGGAGAGCTGCAGGCGCTGCGGGCGCACAGCCGCGCGCTGGCGGGAAGTCTGCAGAGGGTGGCCGAGAGACTGTGCCGCGAGCTGTACGACACACGAGCAGGTAGGCTGCCCCGGATCGTCCCCGTCACGCGTGTCCGTGACCCGCGTGGGCCGGACGCCGGAGTGCGCAGACGGAGGCCAGGGGCAGGGCTGGAAGAGCACACGCACTGCGTGTCTGAGTCACAACGCACAAAAGCCCTTCGCGCGCTCACGTGTGTGTGTGTGTGTGTGTGTGTGTGTGCACGCGTGTGCGTGCGTACAGGGGCTTTGAACTCAGGGCCTCGCATGGTTACTCTAAAGCTGGCGCCCTCCCCACACAATCCCTGGCTCCACTCCCAGCTTTTGGCTGACTTCATTGCAGAGAAGAGGCTCTCCACCTGCTCTGTCCGGGCTGGCTTTGAACCGAGATCCTCATGGATTCCTGCCATCAGCCCTGTGCCCACCTGCCTGCCTTCTCCCTCCCTCCCTCCCTCCCTCCCTTCTTTGTTTCTTCCTTCTCTTTCCCCCCCTCTCTCACCACTGAGGTTTGGCCCTGGGCCTTCGGCCTGCTGGGCTGGTGCTCTACCGCTTGAGCCACACCTCCAGACCCAAGACACACCCGTGGCTTAGCCGACCGAGCGCGATCCCCGCTAGTCCCTTCCTCCCCCGCACACAGGACACAGGTGCAGCCCGTGCCCGGACACGTGGCGATGGCAGGGAGCCAGGTGCTACAAGTTCTCCGGAGACAGCCGCAGCTGGCAAGGCTGTCAGTCCTACTGTGAGGCGGAGAACGCCACCATGCTGAAGATAGACACGCAGGACGTTCTGGTAAGTGCTGGGTCTTCCTAGGGCTGGAAGAGGATGGTAAGAGCAACACCGCCAGGCACAGGGGCTCACGCCACTCACCCCAGCGACTCAGGAGGCTGAGAGCTGAGGATCGCGGTTCAAAGCCAGCCCCGGGCAGGCACGTCTGTGAGACTCTCATCTCCAACTAAACACCCAAAAGCCGAAGTGCAGCTGTGGCTCACGTGGTAGAGCACCATCCTCGAGCGGAAAACCTCAAGGACAGCTGCCAGGCCATGAGTTCAAGCCCCAGTACTGCATGCACACACATGCACGCATGCACGCACACACACGCACACACATGCGCGCAACACACGCACACACGTGCACACACATGCACGCACACACGCACATGCGTGCACGCACATGCACACACGTGCACGTACACACATGCACGCACACGCACACATGCACGCATGCACACACACACCCATCATGGATGACATAAGTCTTGGTTGTGATTCTGGGTTACAGAACACCAACATGAATTCATACTCAGCAAGACCAAAGGTCCTGGGTTCAACTCTGAATCTCCCTCTGAAGGAGCTCATGATGGCTGCTCGCTTCCTTCCTCCGTTGCTCCCTCCACTCCTTCCTTCCTTTTCTGTCTCTCTGTCTCTGTCTCTGTCTGTCTCTGTCTCTCTGTCTCTGTCTGTTTCTGTCCCTCTGTCTGTCTGTCTCTGCCTGTCTGTCTGTCTGTCTCTGTCTGTCTCTGCCTGTCTCTGCCTGTCTGTCTCTGCCTGTCTGTCTCTGTCTGTCTGTCTGTCTCTGCCTGTCTATCTCTGTCTGTCTGTCTGTCTGTGTCTCTGTGTGTGTGTGTCTCCCTCTCTTCTCTCTTCTCCCCCCCTTTCTCTGCTAACCCTGGGTCTTGAACCTGGCCCGGGCTCTGTCCCTCAGTGCCCCGGCGGCCTAGGTGGGGCTCTGGGCTCTGGGCTCTGGGCTGTGGGCGGGGCTGTGGGCTGTGGGCGGGGCTCTGGGCTCTGGGCTGTGGGCGGGGCTCTGGGCTGTGGGCGGGGCTCTGGGCTGTGGGAGGGGCTGTGGGAGGGGCTGTGGGCTCTGGGCGGGGCTGTGGGCTCTGGGCAGGGCTGTGGGCAGGGCTGTGGGCGGGGCTCTGAGATGTGGGCGGGGCTCTTGGCAGGGCTGTGGGCTGTGGGAGGGGCTCTGGGCGGGGTGGGTGGAGCCCCGCGCCCAGCTCCCGCTGCTCCGCCCCCGCAGGCCGAGGCGCGCAGGCGCAGCTACTCGGAGTTCTTCGATTCGTACTGGACGGGGCTGACACGCCGGGCGGGCGGCGCCTGGCTGTGGGCGGACGGCGCGGCCCTCGCCCCGCATCTGTGAGTCCCGGGCTGGGGACGGGGCGGGGAGGGGGTGGGAGGGGTGGGGAGGTTGTGGTGGGCCTGGCTGGAGGGTGTGGCTGGAGGGTGTGGCTGGAGGGTGGGTGTGGCAGGAGGGTGGGGCGTGGAGGGGGCATGGCTGGAGGGTGGGGTGTGGAGGGGGCATGGCTGGAGGGTGGGGCGTGGAGGGGGCGTGGCAGGAGGGGGGGTGTGGAGGGGGCATGGCTGGAGGGTGGGGCGTGGCTGGAGGGTGGGGCGTGGAGGGGGCGTGGCAGGAGGGTGGGTGTGGGGCGTGGCTGGAGGGCGGGGCCTGGACCACGCAGGGCAGGTGCGATCCCGTGGCTTCTGCTGCAGGACAAATTCCAGAAGAGTGTCTGGACACACAGGGTGCAGTGTGGGTGTGATTGCTGCGGTGTGATCACTGTGGTGTGATCTCTGTGGTGTGGTCGCTGCGGTGTGATCTCTGTGGTGTGATCGCTGCGGTGTGATTGCTGTGGTGTGGTCGCTGCGGTGTGATTCCTGCAGTGTGATTCTTGCGGTGTGATCACTGTGGTGTGATCTCTGTGGTGTGATCACTGTGGTGTGATCTCTGTGGTGTGATCGCTGGGGTGTGATCGCTGAGGTGTGATCTCTGTGGTGTGATCTCTGGTGTGATTGCTGCGGTGTGATCGCTGCGGTGTGGTCACTGTGGTGTGATCTCTGTGGTGTGATCGCTGCAGTGTGATCACTGCGGTGTGATCACTGCCGTGTGGTCACTGTGGTGTGATCTCTGTGGTGTGATCTCTGCGGTGTGATCTCTGTGGTGTGGTCACTGTGGTGTGATCTCTGTGGTGTGATCGCTGCCGTGTGGTCACTGTGGTGTGATCACTGTTGGTGTGAGTGAGGGAGAGGGGAAGGGAGGGGCAGGAGAGGAGGGGGAGGGGAAGAGAGAAACTGGGAGGGAAGATGGGAGGAAAAGGGGGAGGTGAGAAGGGAGGGGAGGGGAGAGGTGAGGAGAGGGGAGGAACAGTAGGTGAGGGGAGGGAAGGAGGGGAGGGAAGGAGGGGCAGGGAGGAAGGGAAGAAGGGAAGGAGAGAGGGGAGGGGAGAAGGGAGGGGAGGGAAGGAGGGGAGGGGAGGGGAGAGGGGAGGGGAGGGAAGGAGGGGAGGGTTGGGAGCAGGCAATGGGACGTGGCTCTAGGGTCAGTGCCAGCCTTGAGCAAAGGAATAAGGAGAAGATGGAGGCGGCCGGCGCCCTCCTCCCCCGTGCCCTCCTCCCCCACGCCCTCCTCCCCAGCTCACCCCACTCCAGCCCAGCCCAGCCCACCCTCCCCACTGAACCCCAGGGCTCCTGCAGGCTAGGCGAGCGCTGTGCCCCAAGCCACCCCCCAGCCCCTGCGGGACGCCCCGGGCCCGGCCTTGGGGCCTGACCGCGCTGCTCTCCTGTGTGGTGTGAGGTTTGAGGTGGTGGTGGACGCCTCCCGCGTGCGGGCCCAGGACTGCGTGACCATCGTCCAGGGCAGGGCCCTGTCCAAGGACTGCCGGGAGCTGCGGCTCTGCGCCTGCATGAGCCCCGCCGGGCCCGTGGACCCCGCGCTGGCCGAGGGGCCTGGCCGCTGACCAGGGAGGCGGCAGGCGACCGGGGGGCTCTGGCAGCCTCGGAGAGCCAGGAGGCCCGCCAGCCCCGCCGAGAACAAGGGGGTGACCCAATCAAGCCACCAGCTACCAAAGCACAAGCAATCTTCAGCCCAGCATGGCCTGCTGCCCGCCCCAGGAGCCCAGCCTCTGACTCAGAGAAAACCCTCTGCTTTGCTTTCGTTGGGTCAGTCCTGGGGTTGGAACTCAGGGCCTGGGTGCTGCCCCTGAGCCTCTTGGTGCTCAAGTCTGGGCGCTCTACCGCTTGAGCCACGGCCCCACCTCCGGCCTTTTGGTGGTTCATTAGAGATGAGAGTCTCATGGACTTTGCTGCCTGGGCTGGCTTTGAACCTCAAGCCCACCCCCCCCCCGAGTGGCTGGCATTACAGGCATGAGCCATGGCGCACAGCAAAGCAATCACCGCAACTCTGGTTCTATGGCAAAATCACCTCCCGGATTCTATCTTCCGAGGGACTGAAGATCAGGAACGTCATGTCTCAAACCAGCACCTGGAAGTTTGGTTTTAGTTCTTCCTTCCTCTCAATTGATTAATGCCTATACCTTTCAGGGACTGAAGACTTTATTATTATTATTATTATTATTATTATTATTATTATTATTAGAGCCAGTCCTGGGGCTTGAACTCAGGGCCTGAGCACTGTCCCTGAGCTTTTTCCCTCAAGGTTGGTGACCACCACTTGAGCCACAGCGCCACTTCCAGCTTGTGGCTGGTTCATTGGAGAGAAGAGTCTTGTGGACTTTCCTAAAGGCTGGGCTGACCTCCAACCGTGATCCTCCGATCTCAGCCTCTTGAGTAGCTGGGGTGACAGGCGGGAGCCACCAGCACCTGACTGAAGATGAATCATCATAATAAATGTAAATAATGTGAAGCGGGTAATGTGAATGGATTTGTGACCTGTGGGAAAAATCAGCAAAGGAATATGTGTGTGTGTGTGTGTGTGTGTGTGTGCGTGTGTGCGTGTGTGCGCGCGTGTGGGCGTACGTGTGTGTGTGCATGTGTGTGTGCATGTGTGTGTGCATGTGTGTGTGTGCGTGTGTGTGTGTGTGTGTGTGCGCACGCACTAACGTTAGGCTTGAACTCAGGGCCTGGGCGCTGTCCCTGAGCTTTTCCCTCAAGGCTGGTGCTCTGCCACTCGAGCCACGCCTCTGCTTCTGCTTCTTTGCTGGGTGGTTGGAGGTTAGAGTCTCAGGAACTTTCCTGCTCTGGCTGGCTTTGATCCTCAGCCTCCTGCGTAGCTCATAGGACAGCCCCGTCCAATTCATGCCCACATTTTCTCAGAGAAACAGTTGCAGAAAGTGGCTACTGTAAGAGCTACACAAGAAGACCTCAGGATGGCGCCTGAGGCCAAGCACATGTTCTTTACACCTGTGGGAGGAGTCTGGTGCTCAGGGATATGGACTCCATCTCCAGTGCTCAGGAAGGAGGCCAGTGTCTCTTGAAGACCCAGCAGCTGGGAGAGGCAAACGCAGTCCCCTCGAACCCAGACCTGACTGAGAGCATCGTTTTAGATGGAACTGGTTGTAATCTAAGCTGTGATATGAAATATAGGAGAAGGTAAGGAAATTAACATGGGGGGCTGGGCAGGTAGCTCAGTGGTAGAGTGCTTGCCTTGCATGCACGAGGCCCTGGGTTCGATTCCTTAGCACCACAGAAAAAGCCACAAGTGGCGCTGTGGCTCAAGTGGTAGAGCGCCAGCCTTGAGCTGAAGAGCTGAGGGACAGCGCCCAAGCCCAGAGGTCAGGCCCCACAACCGACATAAAAGAAAATATTAACATGATTAAAATGAACCAATCCTAAAACAGGTTTGGAAAAAAATGGGATTGGTTTCTGGATACCTGTGGCTCACACCTGTAATCCCAGCTGCTCAGGATGAGGGCTGAGGACTGAAGTTCAGAGCCAGCCTGGGCCGGAAACCACATGAGACTCTGATCTCCAAGGAGTCAGCAAAAAAAAGGCAGAAGTGGAGGGGTGGTTCAAGTGGTAGAAAAAAGCTAAGAGAAGGCACCTAGGCCCTGAGTGCAAGTCCCAGTACTGGTAGAAAGAAAGAGAGAAAGAAAAAAAGAGGGAGAGCAGGAGAGAGAAAGAAAGAAAGAAAGGAAGAAAGAAAGAAAGGAAGGAAGGAAGGAAGGAAGGAAGGAAGGAAGGAAGGAAGGAAGGAAGGAAGGAGGAAGGAAGAAAGGAAGGAAGGAGAGGGAGAGAAAGAAAAGAGGAAAGGAAACAATGAATGAAGGAATGAAAGAAAGGAAGGAAAGAAAGAAGAAAAAGGAAGGAGAGGGAGAAAGAAGGAAAGAAAAGAGAAAGGGAAAGAAAAGAAGAAAGAAGGAAAGAAAGAAAAAGGAACAAAAGAGAGAGGAGAGAGAAAGAGAGAGGGAGGGAGGGAGGGAGACAGGGAGGGAGGGAGGGAGGGAGACAGGGAGGGAGGGAGGGAGAGATAGAAGGAGCCACGGATGAGTTTGGAAGTGTGGCTGAGCGAGAGCATCTTTCTGGAACCTCCAGCTTCTACCCCCGGGCTGGAGCTGGGAAGCCGGTCACCCTGGGGCCTCTTCTGCGTGAAGGTCATTTGAAAGGCAGGACAGGAAAGGCACAAGTTGATCCCCACCGGGAGCCGGGCCTTTCCTGAGACCAGGGCCCAGACTTATCAGCAGGAAGCAGGGCTGGGGGGGGGGGGCCTGGGACGGCCCACAGCCAAGGGGGGGCCTGGGACGGCCCACAGCCAAGGGGAGGCCTGGGATGGCCCACAGCCAACTGGGGGGGGGCCTGGGACGGCCCACAGCCAAGGGGGGGCCTGGGACGACGAGGTCAAGGGGAGGCCCGGCAGATGCCGTGTGCGTGTGTGCGTGTGTGTGTGCATGCGTGTGTGTGTGCGTGTGTGTGTGCATGTGTGTGTGTGCGTGCATGTGTGTGCGTGTGTGTGCGCTCACACGCACGCACACACGCCCGCCCTGTGCCTGGAACTCAGGGCCTCACCCACAGCTGTATTTCATCTTTTATGTATTGTATCTTTGCTGGTGCTGGGCCGTGGACTCAGGGCCGACATGCTGTCCCTGTCCACAGCTCAAGGGCTCCGGGGTGGCCCTTCCCATCTGGGCTGGCCTCCAACCTCGATCCTCAAGTCTCAGCCTCCCGAGTAGCTGGGGTTATAGGCTGGAGCCGCCCTGCCCAGCTATTCCAGTACTTGCTTTCTTTTTTTTAATGGACACACTTGGTGTCTGGGAACACAAATGTGCTATGGGGGGGCAGGCGGGGGGAGCTGTGTAGAAATCCCTTCTGCCCAGCCATGGCTGGCTCCAACACCGGCTCATCTCCACCTCAGCGGGGAATGATCTGCCTTTGTTCCCTCCTACTATTTTTTTTTCCTGAGGAATTCTAAAGACTTCCCATCCCGTCTCTAAACAGAACTCAGGACAATCCCCCAGGACGAACCAAGTCTTTACTTCTGCAAACAGCTATTGTTCCTGTGGAGTCCAGATAGTTATATTTAGCCACCGGATCTGGCCACGTGTGTACGTTTAAAGTCAGTGCAGGAACACAAAAACCAAACACAGCCCTTTATAAATGCCTAGGAGCACATGTGTGCGTGTGCGTGTGTGTGTGTGTGTGTGTGTGTGGTGTGTGTGTGCATGTGTTTGTGTGCATGTGTGTGTGTGTGTGTGTGTGTGTGTGTGTGTGTGTGTGTGTGTGTGTGTGTGTGTACTGCTTGGCTTTTTTTTGGCTCAAGGCAAGTGCCCAACCACATGAATCGCACCTTCGTTTCTGGTTCATTAGAGAGAAGAGTCCCATAGACTTTCCCGCCCAGGCTGGCTTTGAACGGTGATCTCCAGATCTCAGCCTCCTGAGGAGTTGGGATGGCAGGCGGGAGCCACCTTTCTGTACAGAGCAGTTCTTTAAAATGCGGTTTTCTTGCTCCTTCCCTTCTTATATCAACGTTCTTATCTTCTCACCGAGTGCTGGAGACTCCTGTTCAGTCCCTGCCCTGCTGGAGACCCGAGGATCCCAATCCGAGAGACTTTTATGTCCCATTCACTAGAGAAAAAACAATGACACTGCCCAAAATGGCCATGGAGGCATGGTCCAAGTGGTAGAGTGCCAGCCTCGGGTGGAAAAACCAACAGAGTGCGAGGCTCTGAGTGCAACCGACACGACACAAGGAAAAAGTCGGAGAAAGGAAACCGTCTGGGGCCCCCGGGCAGACGGCGTATTTCTTCCTTCTGGGTGATTTCTTCCCTCCTCCGTTCTTTTCATGCTTGAGTATCTAGGACAAGGAGATGCACCTGCTTCAAGTCCCCTCTCCAAACCACTGGCAGGTTTTCTCTGTGCTGTTTATAACTATTCAGAGCTATCCCCCCCCCAAAAAAAAGCAAGATACATGGTTTTCTTCCATTATTTGTTCTCTCCGTGGATTTGCGTCTCTGGTCTTTTGTTGGTCCTCACCAACTCAGTCTGACTCTGGACCGTTTGCACCGTGTCGAGGGAAATCCACGCAACCCGGGGGGCGTGAGAGTCTGTCAGAGGACCCAGGAGGGAGTGGGGTCCCGGGCTGGAGTGTTGGGGTGCTCCATCCCCCGGCCCTGAGGGACGGTGTCACACGCAGGAGAGCAGGGCGCTTTTCCCACCGATGAAATGTTTGTAGTTGCTGCAGTTGGCCGAGGAAAGGTGATGGTGGTTGAGGTAACTGCAGACTTGGGAAGACTGGAACCTGTCTCCCCGCAAGCTGGAAAAGCAAGCACACACAAGGTTAGATGTGCGGGTGGACTGGCATTCTCCAAGATGACTCCTCAGAGATGGGGCTGGATTAGCTGCGTGCGTGTGTGTAGCCATCATCCACTCACCATCTAATTCTCCATCTTCCAGCAATCTATCATCTGTGTATCGTCGGTCTCTAGCTGTCAACTGACCATCTATCAACTATCTACCTAGTTAACCTATCTAGCATCGATCATCTTTCTATCTTCTTTCTTTTTATTTTAGGCGACACCGGGAAGTGAACTCAGGACCCTAACCTTGGGAGGCAAACACCTATCACCTATCCCTTGAGTGGACTTTCCTGCCTGGGCCGGCTTTGAACCGTGATCCTCAGATCTCAGCCCCCCGAGTAGCTAGGATGACAGGCGTGAGCCATGGGTGCCTGGCTTCATCTTTCTATTTTTATACCAGCCCTGGGGCTTGAACTCAGGGTCTTACATGTTGACTTGGCTTTTTGCACTCAAGGCTTGGTGATCTACCACTTGAGCCACACACCCTGCTTCTGGAGTTTTGCTGGTTCATGGTCTGCCTGGAGTAGCTTTAAACCGTGGTCCTCCAGAGTCGCTGGGATGATCGGCGTGAGCCACTGGTGCCCAGAGTTTGATTTGCTTTAGTTTGTTTTCACGTGGCACCCTCCTGGGGTAGCTTAATTGTCTTCCCTGAGGAACAATTATTCTCTCAGTTAAAAAGACAAGTAATTTGGAACGGGAGGAAGCTTGGTATACCTAGAGCCGCTGACATTTAGGCTCCATTATCAAACTGGTACGTTTGCTTCTGATCTTGATTCTCATCTTCAACTCTTCAATTCTGCCTGCAGAGTTGAGTACAAAATCGCTAGAGTTGGGGGCTGGTGCTCACCCCTGAAATCCCAGCTACGCAGGGGGCTGAGAGCCGAGGATCGCGGTTCAAAGCCAGCCTGAGCAGGAGAACCCCTGAGATGCTTATCTGCAGTGAGCCACCAGAAATCCAGAAGCGGCGTGGTGGCTCAAGTGGTAGAGCGCTCGCCTTGAGTGAATGAGCTCAGGGACAGCGCCCAGGCCCTGAGTTCAAGTCCCAGGACCCCCCTCCCACAATTGTATAATATCTGTGAGATGTATATCTCTGATGATTGACTTCATTTAAAGTTAATTTGGGGATAGCTTCACCCATGTTTTTGCTTTCTTCTAAAACAGAGTGGATCTAATTTCCCAGTTTCACCCATCTTTTCTTTTCTGTCTTTTCTTTCTTTCTTTTTCTTTCTTTTTTTTTTTTTTTGTCAGTCTTGGGACTTGAACTCAGGGCCTGGGCGCTGTCCCTGAGCTTCGTTTGCTCAAGGCTGGCACTCTACCACTTGAGCCACAGCACCACTTCTGGCTTTTTCTGTGTCTGTGATACTGAGAATTCGAACCCAGGGCTTCCTGCATGCTAGGCGAGCACTCTACCACTGAGCCACCTGCCCAGCCCTAATCATTGCTGTCTTTAACATGTTGTTGTTGTTGCTGTCTTGGCTTGTTTGCTTGCTGCTGTGTCTGCCACACTTCAGGTGGAAATGTACTGAATAATGATGTGAGGTTCAAAGTCTGAGAGTTATTTTATTTTTAATTATTATTATCTTTTGCTGGTCCTGGGGCTTGAACTCGGGGCCTGGGTGCTGTCTTTGTACTCAAGGCTGGCGCTCTACCACGTGAGTCACAGCACCACCTCTGCTTTATGACAGAAAAGAGTCTCACAGACTTTTCTGCCCTGGCTGGCTTTGAACCCTCTGACCTCAGTCTCCTGAGGAGCTGGGATACCAGGCTGGAAACCACATCAGGGTGAGCCAGAGACCCGCACACGAAACAGGAGCAATGGTGTCACTTTGAGGAAGATTCTGGAAAGGGGGGGGAGAAGAGGGAGACAAAGTGAAAACAAGAACTCATGGCTGAATCCCAAAGCTGCAATTTCATATGACGCGGAAGAGAGGATCTGCTCCAAGAGCAACGTCCTCCTCCCCCTCCCCCTCCTCCCCTCTCTCCCCCTCCTCCTCCTCTCCCTCCTCCTCCTCCTCCTCCTCTCTCTCTTCCTCCTCCTCCCCCTCTTCCTCCCCCTCCCCTCCTCCTCCCCCTTCCCCTCCCCCGTCCCCCTTCTCCTCCTCCTCCCCCTCCTCCCTCTTCCCCTCCCCCTCCTCCCCCTTCCTCCCCCTCCCCCTCCTCCTCCCCCTCTCCCTCCTCCTCCCCCTCCTTCTCCTCCTCCCCCTTCCCCACTTCCTGTTTTCTGGTGGTTCATGAGAGATCAGAGTCTCTCAGACTTTCCTGCCTTGGCTGGCTTTGAACCGTGATCCCTAGATCTCAGCCTCCTGAGTAGCTAGGATGACAGGTGTGAACCACGGGGAATATAATTTTGTATTTTTAAACAGGAGGAGGAGGTGAATATAGTAAAGATGCATTCTACACACACATAAACATGGAACAATGGAACGAATTGATATTAATTTTAAACAGTAGCTAAGGGGTGTGGCATTTACATTTGATATGCTGGAACTGGTTTAAAACTGTCCGTGAAGGACTGGGCAGGGGGCTCCGTGGTAGAGCGCTTTCCTTGCATGCATGGGGCCCTGGGTTCGATTCCTCAGCACCACATCCACAGACAAATCTGGAAGTGGCGCTGTGGCTCAAGTGGTAGAGCGCCAGCCTGGAGCAGAAGAGCTCAGGGAGAGCGCTCAGGCCCTGAGTTCAAGCCCCATGACCGACAGACAAATAAACAGACAGACAAAAAGTGTATGAGCAGCACGTTTCCAAGAGCGGGGCTCTACGCAGAAGCATGGGTTAGTTCAGACGTTTCCAGCAACCACAGCTGCTGATGGAGAAAGGAGATGTGTGATCTGCAGATCCCCAGGGCCGACAGGCGTGTGCTCAGTGATTTATCCGCCCCAGGGCTGGGTCGTCCGCAGCGCGGGATGCTGTCTGCCTTCCGTGGTCTCCAGGGACCAAGCTTTGTGCTCTGGAAAGGCTCCAAGTGCAAATCTCTCAGCTCAGCAGTACCGAGTGGACCGTTCGGGCTGCGATTCAGCCGTTTCTGTCTCTGAGCACATCACAACTCCATCCACGTCCCCCCCTCTTCCACCCCAAAAGCAAACGAATGCCTCACCCAGGAGGTAATGGAAGAGAGTTCACTAACGGGGTTTAAGTGCCACAAAAATAAATAAAAATAAGTATTTCTAAAAGGGGGCAGGGAACTAGCAATGGACAGCGTTTGTAAGCTATTACGACCCCTCGGAGGGATACCTGCTAGTATTGGAGATTTTTTAAATTAAATGGTACTTGTTTGTTGGTTTATTTATTGTGTGGGTGTGGGTGGAGGGGTTGGTCGTAGTGCTCGAACTCAGGGCCTGGCCACTATCCTTAGCTTTTTGTACTCGAGGCTGGTGCTCTGCCGCTTGAGTCACAGCCCCACTCCTGGTTTTGGGTGGTTCATTGGAGATAAGAATCTCACAGCTTTCTGTATTAGGGTGGCCAGGATCTTCACAGACAACTTTAGATTTTTTTTTTTTTTGCCAGTCCTGGGTCTTGAACTCAGGGCCTGGGCACTGTCCCTGAGCTTCTTTGGCTCAAGGCTAGCACTCTACCACTTGAGCCACAGCGCCACTTTGGGTTTTCTGGTGGTTCATTAAAGTGTCTTACAGACTTTCCTGCCCAGGTTAGCTTTGTACCTGATCCTCAGATCTCAGCTTCCTGAGTAGCTAGGGTTTACATGCATGAGCCACCAGTGCCTGGGCCTGACTGGTTTTGAACTAAGATCCTCGATCTCAGCCTCCTGAGTAGCTGGGATGACAGGCGGGAGCCACAGGGTCACCAGCAGTTATTTACTGTTCACTGAATTCCATGAAGCGAGACTTTCACATGAATGATTTAGATTCTCAGAACAGCTGCAGAAAAGAGGTATTGATTCCTGTTAACCGAGACACGGGGAACTCAAACTTCCACTAGCCAGTTCTGCATTCGGTGTTTGAGATGACGTAACCTCTTGTATACTTCTGATTTCACGAGGAAGATGGCTTAAAAACACGCACCATAGAGAAGAAGCTCGTGGGCAGAGTTTGGTTTACATTTCTTTTATTTGTGTGTTGTCAGGAATCCATTGCTATTCTTCTAAGTTGGGGTGTGCCGTGGTAATGTATACACACGTGCTTTTTCTTTTTTTGTTGGTCGTGGGGCCTGAACTCTGGGCCTGGGCCCTGTCCCTCAGCTCTTCAGCTCAAGGCTGGTGCTCCACCCCTTGAACCACAGCACCACTTCCGGCTTTTTCTGCTTCTGGGGTGTTGAGGAATCGAACCCAGGGCTTCCTAACTCTACCCCTGAGCCACCTTCCCAGCCCTAAACATGTGCCCCTCTAAGAATCATAGAGAGAGACCTACACATCTTTCCATGGTGGAGAAAATTAAAAGACTAAAAAACCGGAGACAGGGTTGATTTTCGGGGGGGTCAAGTTTTGGACTGAGTGGTTCCTATTTGGTTTTTATACATCAGTAATTAAATAGAAGATACACAAGTACCGTGTTCAAGTTCTGGCTACAAAGGGGGGGGGGAGACAAGAATTGGGAGAGATCGAGGAAAGCAGGGATTCTGTCTGAGAAGAAATGTACTCATCTAGGTGATGGTTTGGCTCTTTGCATGTTCCTCCCCCATGGTGTAACCCCTGTTTTCACTGTATTTGATTCCGGTGCTCTGCATCTTGTATCTACATTTTTCTAATTTGAGGAAGGGAAGGAAAAAAACAAAATGCTGAAGTAAGGATACAGGTTGACCCACCGTCACAATGAGATGTACGAGACGCTGTGTTGAAAACGAACTTTACAACTTTGGTGGCGGGGTGGGGGGGGGGGGGAGGGAGGGAGGGAGGGAGGGGAGGGAGGGGAGGGAAGGGAGAGGAAAAACAAAGGAGGAGGCAATAATGCTTGATAAAAATGGACTCAGTACCTTACTCATGTAACTGTAACCCCTCTGTACAGTATTTTCACCATAAAACACATATTAAAAAAAGGAATGTACTCATGACCTGACAGGTACATCACCTTTAAATAACCATAAAAATAAATAATAAAAGAAGAACAACAAGTTGGTTGCTGGCAGCTCCCGCCTGTCATCCCAGCTACTCAGGAGGCTGAGATCTGAGGATCACGGTTCAAAGCCAGCCCAGGGCAGGAAAGTCTGTGAGACTCTGATCTCCAGTGAACCAGACAAAGACAGAAGTGGAGCTGTGGCTTAAGGGGTAGAGCACCAGCCTTGCGTACAAAAGCCAAGGGTACAACCCGAGGCCTTGAGTTCAAGTCCCAGTATCAACCCCCCCAAAGAAAGAATAAGTTCTAGAGTAACATTTATATAAAAGTGATAGGGAGGGAATGGCCAGACGTCCCTTCTGCCCCCACCCACGTTTGCGTCTGAGCAAACACCTCCACAGGGGATGGGGGACACAGAGAATCACATTTGCAATTGCAAGGAAGGGAGATGGCTCTGACCACGGGGAGCCCCCCTTTTAGCGTTTTGGCCTGTTATCCTGCTGGAGAATGCCTCTCCAGAGCATTCCGCCCTTCCTGAGTCAGTCAGCAGAAGCTAAACATAGAGCTCTGAGCGGGGGAGAAGGCACTTTGGCTTGGCCTTGGGTTTCTCAACTCTGGACTTTGTCAAGAAGTATCTATTTATTAGCCAAGGGGGGGCAGCTCACACCTGCACCCCAGTTACTCAGAGGATCGCGGTTCAAAGCCAGCTCTGGGCAGGGAAGTCCATCCTGGGACTCTTAAGTCCAACGAACCAGCAAAAAGCCAGGTCTGGCTCAAGTGGTAGAGCACCAGCCCTGAGTGAAGAAGCCAACAAGGCCTTGGGTTCAAGTGTCAGTACAGCTACACTCAAGAAGGAAAGAAATGGAAAGAAACTATTTCTACAAACTGGATGGGGCTTCTCACAAACTTTACTTTCCTAGTATTATTATCATTGTGTGTGTGTATGTATGTATGTGTATTGCATGCATGTATGCACGTGCGCGCGCACACACACACACACACACATGCTGTAGCTTGAACTCAGGGCCTAGGCCCTGTCCCTGAGCTATTTCTGCTCAAGGCTACCACGTTGAGTCACAGCTCCACTTCTGTTTTTCTGGTGGCTCATTGGAGATAAGAGTCTCACAGACTTTCCTGCCCGGGCTGGCTTTGAACCATGATCCTCAAATCTCAGCCTCCTGAGTAGCTGGAAAGCCAGGCGTGAGCCACCGGTGCCCGGCTAGCCCATTATTTTAAATATAAGAAATGGAAGTTCAAGCCACCCAGGGGACTCATGATTGATCCTTGAACTGAGTCAATGTGTTCTTCAACTTACTGTATGCCTTCACATGTTGGTATTGCCGGCCAGGCACTGGTGGCTCACGCCTGTAATTCCAGCTCCCCAGGGGGCTGAGAGATCTGAAGATTGCAGTTCAAAGCCAACCGGGATAGAAAAGTCCATGAAAACATCTCCAGTGAACCAGCAAACAGCCAGGAATGGGGCTGTGGCTCAAGTGGTAGAGCTCCAGCCTTGAATGAAAAAGCTAAGGGACAGCGTCAGGCCTTGAATTCAAGCCCAAGGGCCAGCATAAAAAAAAGACAAGAAAAGAGGGAAGGAGGGAGGGGGGAGGGAAGGAGGGGGGGAAGGAAGGAGGGAAGGAAGGGAGAGAGGGAGGGAAGGAGGGAAGGAAGGAAGGAAGGCAGGCAGGCAGGTGGAAATAAAGCCAGTCTGTGGCTGGGGATTTCCTTTGGGGGCGTTTTATTGTGGGGTGAGCAGCTCGCGCCCCGTTCCCCTACGGCAGGTGCTCCACCTTGGCCAGGCCGGCTTTCCTCTCGCACATGAAATAGTGTTTTTCCGAGCAGAAGGTGGGGCGGATCTTCCCCAGATGAAAATAAGCACAGTTCATATTGTCTCTTCGATCCCCGGAAAGGTCAAGCCTGCGGTTGAAAACACAAATGAAGAATGGATTCCACTGAAAAGCGAGGCCACGGAGACACTCTGGGTGGGGTTTGCCTGAACAGACTGGAAGTGACAGAGCTCACAGCAAGATACAAAGAAGCAGCAGCCGTCCCAGCCACCCAGGAGGCTGCGATCTGAGGCTCACAGCTGGAGGCCCGTGAGACTCTGATCTCCAATGAATCTGCAAAAAGCCAGCAGCGGGGCAGTGGCTCAGGTGGTAGAGCGCTAGCCTTGAGCGAAAAGTGAGAGCCCAAGACCTGAGTTCAAGCCCCCATATTGGCACACACGTGTGCGCACGCACACACACACACACACACACACACACACACACGCAGGGGAGTGGTTGAAATATCAAGAATACAAATGGACCATGGCTTCGCTACAGTGACTGGGAGGGAGAGTCGCACTGTGTTTTGATCAAGGATCTGTGGTTAGGAATAAGGTAGGAATGACTCAGTTTCCCCCGATGAAACCCACAGTAGGGAACAGAGACACAGCCAAAGTTTGTGTGCGTTGTGCTATTCCTGGGGCTTGAACTCAGGGTCTGGGTGCCGTCCCTGAGCTTCTTTTGCTCCAGGGTAGCGCTCTACCCCTTGAGCCACAGCTCCACCTCTGGTTTTCTGGTGGTTTATTGGAGATCAGAGTCTCACCGACTTTCCTGCCCAGGCTGGCTTTGAACTGTCATCCTCAGATCTCAGCCTCCTGAGTAGCCGGGATGACAGGCGGGAGCCGCCAGCGCCCGGCTGATATCTCTTATCCTGTATCCAACAGGAAAGGGGCTCTCCTGATAGAATATTCTAGAAGGATCTTCTATTCAGGTTTTCCAGCGACTTACATGTTCATGGGCAGCACGGAGCCATCTTCCCATTTCCAGTTTTTATCTGAACTGTGATAGGCTAATCCGATCCAACGGATCAAAACAGTCCTGGCCTTGATGTATTCCTAGGAGAAAGACAGAAACACTGGGACTCGTCAGTAAGTGGATCAATGGCGTGCTCAGAGCTGCCGGGGCCTGGCCGGCGGCCCCGCTGGACAAAGCCTCGAGCCAGGGGGTGGACTCTATTTCTGTGGACACGTGTCTGTGTGCGGCAGGAACGGAACTTCAGAACCGTTGCTTTCGCATGTGGATGGAGCCGGCAGGCCCCGGACCGGCCCCTCTCCGAATCTCCCTGTGCGTTTGGGATAACTGATCCCCGAGCCGTCTGGCATGAGCTGGCCCACCGAGGATCCCAGCAGGCTGTGTGGTGAGCGACTGGAGGAAGAAACACCCAGAAACACATCAGTGATCATCTGTGTTTTAGCTGATGGACGACAGGGAAAGAATGTGGTCTCTGCTCAGCCTCTCCTGATCTACCTTTTGGGTTTTTTTCCTTTTGTTCTTTTCTTTCCCTTTCTTCTCTTCTCCTCTCTTCCTCTCCTTTCTCCTTTCTCTTTCCCTTTCCTCCTCTTCCTCCTCCTCCTCTTCTTCCTCCTCCTTTTCTTCTTCCTCCTCCTCCTCCTCTTCTTCCTCCTCCTCCTTCTCCTCCTCTTCCTCCTCCTCCTCCTCTTCCTCCTCCTCCTCCTCCCCTTCCTCCTCCTCCTCCTCTTCCTCCTCCTCCTCCTCCTCTTCCTCCTCCTCCTCCTCTTCCTCCTCTTCCTCCTCTTCTTCCTCCTTTTCCTTCTGCTTCAGCTCTTCCTCCGCCTCTTCCCCGCCCCCAGCTCCCCAATTCTTATGATGTCGTTAACCCAGACTGGCCTCAAACGCAAAATCCCCCTGCCTCAGTTTCCCTCCTGCTGGGATGGCAGCCGTGCACCACCAGCTTGGACATACGTTTTTCCTCCTGGTACTTCCCACCAGTCTCCTAGATGCCGATCTCATCACCTGGTGCATGGCCTGTTGCTCTAACTAGAGTGTTGTTGTGTGCCTAAAACCCCACCCGCACGTGGCCTGCGGTGGCCTCAGCGCCTCTTCCAAGGAAGAAAACGAAGTCCCCGCAGGCGCTCACAGCGCCTAGAATCACAGACACACGGCTTTCCCGGGCAGAGGCCAGTGGCTCAGGAGACGCTGACCTCTGAGGGTCACGGTTCAAAGCCAGCTCAGGCTGGAAAGTCTGTGAGATGCTCATCCCCCCATAGCCAGCAAAAAGCCCAACGTGGCACCGTGGCTCAAGTGGTAGAGCACCTGCTTTGAGCTGTAGAGCTGGGGGATGGTGCCTAGGCCCTGCGTTCCAGCCCCAGGACTGCTGCACACACCACGCACACCCACATCCACACACACATGCACACTCACATACATATACACAGTACACGCGCGCACACATGCACACACACGCACATGCACACACGCACACGCACACACGCACGCACATGCACACACACGCAGAGCACACGCACACACACACACACGCACAGCATGGCCTCCTCACCAGGACGCCGGGGCTGGCCGCCTTGGCCAGCGAGGCGTTGAGGTTGGCGCAGTAGCGCCTGCTCTCCTCCCACGTCACGTTGTGCCTGAAGAAGCCGTAGCAGCTGTCGCCGTGGTACCGCCACCGGGGCTCGCAGGGGCTGCAGCCGTGCTCTGCGGGACACGGGCAGGCTGTCCCCCCGCCTCGCGCCCAGGATCCCCCGCCACCTCAGGGCCCACCCAGACCCTCAGGAGGCCGAGGCCCGAGCGCCCAGATCCACCCAGACCCTCCCAGACCCTCAGGAGGCCGAGGCCCGAGTGCCCAGATCCACCCAGACCCTCCCAGACCCTCAGGAGGTCGAGGCCCGAACGTCCAGATCCACTCAGACCCTCCCAGACCCTCAGGAGGCTGAGATCTGAGCACCCAGACCCTCCCAGACCCTCCCAGACCCTCAGGAGGCTGAGACCTGAGCACCCAGACCCTCCCAGACCCTCCCAGACCCTCCCAGACCCTCAGGAGGCCGAGACCTGAGCGCCCAGATCCACTCAGACCCTCCCAGACCCTCCCAGACCCTCCCAGAGCCTCAGGAGGCCGAGGCCCGAGCGCCCAGATCCACTCAGACCCTCCCAGACCCTCCCAGACCCTCAGGAGGCTGAGACCTGAGTGCCCGGATCCAAACCAGCCCGGGCAGGAGAGCCCACGGGACTGTATCTCTAGGAGACCACTGAAAAGGAAAGTCAGCGATGGGGGTGTGGCTCAAGTGGTAGGCAGGAGGCCCTGAGTTCCAGTTCTGGTACAGAAAGAAAGGAAGAGTGGAAGGAAGGAAGGAAGGAAGGAAGGAAGGAAGGAAGGAAGGAAGGAAGGAGAGAAGGAAGGAGAGAAGGAAGGAAGGAAGGAGAGAAGGATGAAAGAAGGAAGGAGGGAGGGGAGAGGGAAAGAAGGAACACAGGAACAAGGGAGGGAGGGAAAGATGGAGGAAGGAAGGAATGGAAGGAGGGAGGGAGGGAAGGATAGAGGAAGGGAGGAATGGAAGGAGGGAGGGAGGGAAGGATGGAGGGAGGGAGGGAAGGATAGAGGAAGGGAGGAATGGAAGGAGGGAGGGAGGGAAGGATGGAGGGAGGGAGGGAAGGAGGGAGGTAAGGAGGAAGGGAGGGAGGAAAGGAGGGAGGGAGGGAGGGAGGGAGGGAGGAAGGAATGGAGGGAAGGATGGAGGAAAGAAGGAATGGAGGGAAGAATGGAGGAAGGAGGGAATGGAAGGAAGGAGGGAGGGAGGGAGGGAGCGTTTACCAAACCACACTCACCATAATTGCCCTTCTGCTTTTGCTCCAATTGTCTTATCAAAGCTTGGCAGAAGTTCTTGGCTAGTTGCCGCAGACTTTCTGACATCCGCTCATTCTCCGTGTGCAGGCGATTTTGCTGGGTGATGGCTAGACGTAGGAATTAGATGAATTACAGCTTGGAATTGGAGGTCAAAGAAGAGATGCCAGGATCTTTCAGTAAACTTTACTTTCCAGAAAACAATCACCATAGGAAGTGTTTACTAGATATATCACGTGTGTGTGTGTGTGTGTGTGTGTGTGTGTTTATATGTGTGTACATAAATGGATCAGGAAAGTGATGTATAAGAACCAGACACCAATGGCTCCCACCTGTCACCCCGCTACTCAGGAGGCTGAGATCTGAGGACTGCGGTTCAAAGCCAGCCTGGGCAGGAACGTCCATGAGACTCCTATCTCCAATGAACTACTCAGAAAAAGTCAGAAGTGGTGCCGTGGCTCAAGTGGTAAAGCATCATCAACCTTGAGCACAAAGAGATTGGGGCAATGCCCAGGCCCTGAGTTCAAGCCCCAGGACCAGCAAAACAAAGCAGAAGGACAAGTATATAAGAAGTACACAAGCCACCCGTGACATTGTAAAACTGCGCGGTTAGATTTACGGGAACAAGGACACAATAGTTCAGCAGGGGACATCAGAAGAAAGGCATTTTATAGGGCTGAGGGGCTAGATTGAGCTCTGATGTAGACAGGGAGATGGAGATTTCATGATGAATTTTGGAAAATCCTGCACTGGCTGGGTTTTTAGGATATTTGGGAGTGGGCAGGTGAGAAAAAATAGTTTCATACGCTCACTGAGATCCAGACTGAGGAAGATTGTAAGACCTAGTTTTCCAACTTTGAAAATCACGTTCATTCATGAAAAATAGAATGGGAACTGATTAGGATCCGCAGGGAATAAGAGGTCAGCGTTCTCTTCTATGGGGCATATCTATTGGCATCTGTGTCTCTACAGAACACGTGGAAGGAATCCTGGCAAACAGATCCTTAATGCTTAATTAATGACTGCTTAGCAGGGGACAGTCCTATCCTTACACACTAATGCCCCGGGTCAAATCATAGCAAAGGATTTCATACGTACACATGATTCCCAGCACCACCAGTCCGACCAGCATGCCCACGGACAGGACGAGCAGAAGGAGAGCCGTCACTCGCCACGAGGAAGAGGAATCAGCATTAACTGCAAGCGTTAGAACCAATGAAAACAGGCCTGGGAGAGGGGCTCCGTGTAGAGCGCTCGCCGAGCATGCGTGAGGCCCCGGGTTCGATTCCTCAGCACCACAGACACAGGAAAAGCCAGAAGCGGTGCTCAGGGACAGTACCCCAGGCCCTGAGTTCAAGGCTCAGGACCAGCAAGATAAGATCAAACAGTCAAAATGCCATGGTCATGGTGCCCTTACTTTCCCCAAGATTTTCCACGTGTTGTGAACAGCCGATGTGTCAGATCTATTTGGGGGGGGGGCAGGCCTGGGGCTCAAACTCAGGGCCTGGGCGCGGTCCCCGAGCCCTTAAGCACTCAAGGCTGGTGCTCTACCCCTTGAGCCACAGCTCCGCTTCTGGCTTTTTCTGTGACTAATTGGAGTTCAGAGTCTGGCAGACTTTCCTGCCCAGGCTGGCTTCTCAGAGCTCAGCCTCCCGAGTAGCTGGGCGGACGGGCCTGAGCCATGATGGCTCCTGCATGTTGGATCTTTAATAAACATCACCCTCCCTGAGCCCCGTCTCTGGCCCCATGTGTGGCTGGCAGGGAAGGCCTCACCGAGCCCAGCTCTGTTCGCTTCCGTACCCACGCTCATCCATGACTGCTTCCGTCAGAACAACTGGACAGAGCAGCAAACGGACGTGTGTCGGGTGCTGGGAGTGAACCCAGCCGCCCAGGAGGCTGGGATCCCAGGAGGATCCCAGGAGGATCCCAGGCAGTCTGTGAGAGGCTGTCTCCAATGAATCACCAACGAAGCTGGAATGCAGACGTGACTCAAGTAGCAGAGCACCCGCCAGGTAACGGAAGAGCCTGGAGTCCAAACCCAGGTCTGCCAAAAACACACATTTTTTTTTTGGCCACTTCCTGGGTTTGAACTCAGGGCCTGGGTGCTGTCCCTGAGCTTCTTTTGCTCAAGGCTGTGCTTTACCACCTGAGCCGCAGCACCCCTTCCGGCCTTTTCTATTTACGGGGTACTAGGGAATCGAACCCAGGGCTTTCTACATGCTAGGCAAGTGCTGTACCACGGAGCCACCTGCCCAGCCCAGGGGGGACAAAAAAGAGAAAGGAAATAAAAAAACTATAATAAACAAAACAAAAATAGGATAACATCATGTTATTAATAACACGAAGAGAAATAAACCAGCTGATAAATAAGAATCAATGAGATCAGTAAAAGACCCTCGTATACAATACACCTTTATAATAGCCATAAAAACATTTTTAAAAAGGAAGACAGAGGAATAAACATTTCAAAAAGAAAGAAAGGAAGAAGCAAGAAGGAAAGAAAGAGAGAGAAAGAAAGAAAGAAAGAGAGAGAGAAAGAAAGAAAGAAAGAGAGAAAGAGAGAGAGAAAGAAAGAGAAAGAAAGAAAGAGAGAAAGAAAAAAAAAGGAAGAAAGAAAGGAAGGAAGAAAGGAAGAAGAAAGGGAGAAAGGGAGGAAGGAAGGAAGGAAATGGTGTGTTCGGTTACTCTTCCCTGGCTCACAAAGAAATGCTCCTAGCGTTCAATCTCCCACGTCTTCTGGGACGCTTTCCATGGGCAAGGCCCCGTGGCTGCTCCACCCGAGCCCTTCAGCCTCAGAGAGAAACAGAACGAAGAAGACAGGAAAGTAAAATGAGAGACACCCGGCCCCTCACTAATAGAGGAACACAAAGGAGAGAGGACCCAGCAAGCTAGGAACAGTTCAGCGCCCTGGGCCCGCTCCAGGGGGCAGCAGAACCCCTTACCCGGGCGGGGGGCCGGCTTCCGGGGCTTGGGGTTCAAGGTGATGTACCCATCTTCATCCTGCATGGTTCCCCTGGCCCTGTGGGTCCGTCCAGCAGAGGGTCTGAGCCAAGCCCTGTCCCGGGTGGGAGGGCAGAGCCCCCGGCACGTGACCCCGTCTCCCAGCAGGAGACAGAGGCTTGGGACTTGTGTGTAAGTGTGTGAGTGTGTGTGTGTGAGTGTGTGAGTTGCGTGTCTCCTTTTATTTTTCCAGGAAGCTGCTTCCTGACGCTTCGGAGATCTGGGGCCTTGAACCTAAAT
The DNA here is from genome assembly GCF_024711535.1 of Dipodomys merriami. Classification (NCBI taxonomy): domain Eukaryota; kingdom Metazoa; phylum Chordata; class Mammalia; order Rodentia; family Heteromyidae; genus Dipodomys; species Dipodomys merriami. Next base: position 3,904,808 of record NW_027206446.1, on the reverse strand, counting down.
ATGCTCCCCTGTGGTGGCAAAGACCAAGATAGGCTGTTTGTTTCCTGTTTTCTTATCTGCCATTCGGAACCTAGGGCAATTTGTCCCTGGGTCCTTTTAAAGAACAAAACAACTTCACGCTGCGTTGTAACACGGCCGACGTGGGAAGGGCTACTTAGATGGGTTGTTATTTTTAAGTCAGTGGTGGGGCTTGAACCCAGGGCCTGGTGGTGGGCGCTGTCCCTGAGCTTCTTTGGCTCATGGCTGGCGCTCTACCCTTGGAGACACAACTCCACGGCTGGTTTTCTGGTGGTTTTCTTGGAAGTGAGCGTCTCACTGGCTTTGCTCACCAGGCTGGTTTTGAACCACAATCCTCAGGTCCCAGCCTCCTGAGCAGCTAGCATGGTAGGTGATTGCTTCTATGAGTTGAATAAGCTCATTTCATAAATTGCCTGAACTACTGCAGATGGACTGAGCTTATTTTTACTATTTGCACTAGACTGAGTGCACACTCACGCACCTGATTCTGACGCCTTCCATTCTGCCCTGTCCACCTTTGGGTTCTCTCTTTCCCCACCCCCTTTCAAATCACAGTTGTGGTCAAAGCAGATCCCTGTACTAAACGTTCAGTACCTCATCCGCCACACGGAGACAACTCTGCAACCAGGGCCGCATCCCTTCCCTTGTTTGTTTGCTTATCGGTTGGTTGGTGATGGGGTTTGAACTCAGGGCCTGGGCGCCGTCCCTCAGCTCTTCAGCTCAAGGCTGGCGCTCTACCACTTGAGCTACAGTGCCACTTCTGGTTTTCTTGGTACTTCCTTGGGGATCAGAGTCTCACGGACTTTCCTGCCCAGGCTGGCTTTGAACCGCCATCCTCAGATCTCAGATCTCAGTCTCGTGAGGAGCTAGGATGGTACGTGTGAGCCACCAGGCAATTTTCTTTCCAACTTTCTTATTATCTGATCCACTGGATTATTTGTTATGGTGCTGAACATTATCCTTTATTTTAAAAGTTTTGTTTTTCCACCCACGCTTCAGATTCCTTTGGGAATGAGGCGACACTTGGGAAGACTCTTGGAAATCCAAACGTAGCATAATCCAACTTGTTTCTACACTAAATCCAAATGAAAATGAAAGAAAAAGAAGTGCTAGACCTCTTCCCTGGTTCTTAATAAACGTGAAGGTTCATGAGAATGTTAAATATACAACCTCAGCTCTGGAGCTGACTTTCTTCTCTCCACGAACAGAGCTGATGATTGTTTCTAGCCATAAGCAGGACACGTTATTCTGCTCCCATTTGCCCGGGACTATTTTTTCCTATGTTTCAGTCGGAAGGCTCTTCCTCTTTCTGACAGGAGACGAATGACCTCATCTCCCAGAGCTCAGCCCTGCCTGCTTCCCTTCCCCCTGCTCCCTCCTGTCTTCCATCTCTGCCCCTCTCTCCACGGGTCTCTTCTGGCCTTCCTTATCTTCCCTTCCCCCTCCCCCCTTCCTTTCTCTCTCTCTCTCCCTCTCTCTCTCTCTCTCTCTCTCTCTCTCTCTCTCTCTCTCTCTCTCTCTCTCTCTCTCTGCTCTGTTTGTTTATTTAAGTCTGGATTGATCTCTCTATTTGTGCAATCCTGACTTAAACTTCGAGCACCAATTCGTTGATCCAACATGAATAACTCTATAAACAATAGCAAGACCAACATAGTTACCCACGGCAGGAAGAGAAGTGATTTCAATGCACATCGGCAGCCCTTAATTTAAAGCAGAATATCTGATCGTACTTGAGTGATACATAGAGACATAGTTATATATATGTATTATATATACTGTATATTATGTAGCATAAAATATGCATATATATAGTATACATTACATATAGGATATATATGTGATATGTATATAATATTTATAATGGATTACATTTAAATCCTTTCTTTTTTCTTTTTGGCATTAGTGGGGCCTGAACTCTGGGCCTGGGCGCTGTCCCTCAGCTCTTCAGCTCAAGGCTAGTGCTCTACCACTTGAGCCACAGCACCACTTCTGGCTATTTTTTTCTGCTTATGTGGTGCTGAGGAATCGAACCCAGGGCCTCATGCATGCAAGGCCAGCGCTCTACCCCTGAGCCACATTCCCGGTCCTACATTTAAATTCTTTAAGCCATACATTGAAGGAACCTCTATGTAAAGCTATGTTATGTATTCATTGTAGGGATATCATAGGGTGAGGGCATTCTCTATTTGAGGGTACTGTGTATATGTGTGTATGTTTGTATACATACATACTTTTTATATATACCCTATATATACATTATATGTTGTATATCTACATCTATATTATTGTATTTACATAAAATGTACATAAAGTATATATGTATGTTATGTATACATGTGTTATACTATATAACACATGTATATTCATATATACACACGTATATGTGTGTACATGTATATGTATCTATATATTCCCAGTAAATTCCAACCTCTACTCCTTCTCTGTCGCCTCCTTGTGGCCATTGATTTATCTGCATTGTTTGTTTTTGGTTTGTCTCCTTTAGGACTTTAGTCCCTTGGGGATTGTGATCATTACCTTTTCTATTTCTTTTTTTTATAAATGATTTTGAGTTAATTCCAATACTGATATCCTTTGCATATTATTTAATTTAGGCTTCTCTGACATAAACACAAAATGAGAGAGCAGAATGATGTGTGAAGAACCTAATGAACGTATAAACCTGAATTTTCTCATCCAACTTAAAGGTCTTCTTTACTTTTCACAGTGTCAGTGAAGCTATATCATGACAATAAATCCAAGTTGATTAGAGTGTATTCATGCTTTCCATATCTTGCTGGAGTTAATATTCTCAGGCTTACTATAAGGTTGAAAATTTCTAGGTCATCCCCAGAAAACAAAAAAAACCCCTTAAAATTGTAGATTTCAGCCAGGCACTAGTGACTCACGCTTGTAAGCCTGGTTACTCAGGAAGCTGAGATATAAGGATCAGGGTTCGATGACAGCCTGGGTAGGAAAGTCCATGAGATTCTTACCTCCAATGAATCACTTAAAAATCAGAAGTAGAGTTGTGGTTCAAGTATAGAGTGCTATCATTGTTAACATCTTCACACATGTAAAGGCTGAACTCCATGTAATTTCACCCTCTTCCCTCATTTACCTGTCCCCTTCACCCTGAAAAATAGCATCTCCAATGGATCTTCTCATTCCAGTTTTATAGTTGCAAATAATCTGTTGCAATAGTTTTCTATCTTTTTACAAACTCATTTTTTTTGCCTCAAAGAGCTGATTTTTGAAGATGTGGTAGACTCCCAACCTTGACTTATTGACATGAAACCCCTTTATATAACTACATATTTTCTTAAAACCTGGTTTTAGGTATTCATATATTATACAATCATGTGCATTGGTGCTATAGACAGAATGGAAATTCATGTTTTGTTCAGAAGAGCTCAAGAGCCATACCTTGCCAATAAAAACAATCACATTTTCAATGTGAAAGGCTGGAATAAAATCTACCAAGCAACCGGCCCCCATACACAGGCGGGAGTTGCAATCCTAATATCAGATAAAATAGACTTCAAATTAAAATTTGTGAGAAGAGATAAAGAAGGTCGCTACATACTAATTAAGGGATCTCTCCTTCAGGAGGATATTACAATTCTAAATATCTATTCGCCAAACAATGGAGCACCCAAATTTATCCAAGAAACACTACTTTCCCTTAAATCCCACATAGATCCAAAGACATTAATTGTTGGGGATTTTAACATACCACTCTCCCCACTAGATAGATCAACTCAGCAAAAACTCAACAGAGAAACCGCAGATCTAAACAACTGCATAGATCAATTAGATTTAACAAACATCTACCAAATACTTCACCCAGCAGCATCAGAATACACGTTTTTCTCTGCAGCACATGGAACATTTTCCAAAATAGACCACATTTTAGGCCACAAAGCAAACTTGTCCTTATTCAGAAACATTGAAGTTATACCTCATATTCTCTCAGACCACAAGGGGATAAAATTAGAACTCAACACCAAAAGCCATCAAAGAAAGTCCAGTAACACATGGAGGCTGAACAATACATTGCTGAATCACGAGTGGGTCATGGAAGAGATTAGAAAGGAAATTCAAGTATTCATGATATTCAACAAAAATGAATATACACATTACCAGATCCTCTGGGACACAGCAAAGGCAGTACTCAAAGGCAAGTTTATAGCTCTGAGTTCCTACATCAACAAATTGGAGAGATCTGAAACCAACAACTTAATGATATATTTGTAGCTTTTTGAAAAAGAGCAGTAAGATGAACCCCACTCCAGGAGATGGAAACAAATGAAAATTAAATCAGAAATAAAGAAATTGGAATCCAAAAAAACCATAGAAAGAATCAACAAAACAAAGCATTGGTTCTTCAAAAAAATTAACAAAATTGACAGACCCTTAGCAAATCTTATCAGAAAAAGAAGAGAACACACCCAAATAAGCAAACTCAGAGATAAGAATGGAAACATCACCACAGAAACAACCAAGATTCAGAACATTATAAGGGAATACTTCTCAAACCTTTATGCTGATAAGTTTGAGAATCTGGATGAATTGGATGATTTCCTAGCAAATATCGACCAACATGCCAAAACTAAACCAAGATAGGTTAAGCCAACTTAACAAGCATCCCAATAGAAAGAGCAATAAGAGACCTCTCATCTAAGAAAAGCCCAGGACTGGATGGATTTACAGCAGAATTCTACAAGGCCTTCAAGGGAAAACACGCACCAATACTCTTCTAACTCTTCAATGAAATTGAAAGTGAAAGTTCACTATGAAGCCATCGTAACCCTCATCCCCAAACCAGGCAGGGAATCATCAAAAAAAGAGAACTATAGACCCATTTCTTTGATGACCATCGATGGCAAACTTCTCAACAAAATTTTGGCCAATCGACTTCAACAACTCATCAAAAAAATCATACACCACGATCAAACAGGATTCATTTCAGGGATGCAAAGCTGGTTCAATATACACAAATCAATTAATATAATTCATCACATCAACAGGAGCAAGGATAAGAACCATATGGTTATCCCAATAGATGCAGAAAAAGCATTTGACAAGATCCAACACCCCTTTATGATGAAGGCTCTGGAAAAAAATAGGAATCCATGGAACATTCCTCAATACAATAAAGGCTGTATATGACAAACCTACAGCCAGCATTATACTCAATGGTGAAAAACTAAAGCCATTCCCTCTTAACTCAGGAACAAGACAAGGATGTCCACTCTCTCCACTTCTCTTCAATCTAGTATTAGAATGCCTAGCTACAGCAATAAGACAAGATGCAAACATAAAGGAGATCCAAATAGGGAAAGAAGAAGTAGAACTCTCCCTCTTTGCAGACGACATGTTCTTGTATTTAAAGAATCCCATGGACTCCACTCCCAAATTTCTCAAGCTGATTCAAAGCTTTGGCAAAGTAGCAGGGTATAAAATTAACCCTCAAAAATCAATGGCTTTTCTGTTTGCCAACAATGAGAAGAGCATAGCTGAAATCAGGAAAGCAACTCCATTCGTAATAGCCCCACAAAAAATAAAATACCTAGGAATTCACTTAACCAAAGAAGTGAAGGACCTCTGTGATGAAAACTTTAAAAACTTGAAAAAGGAAATCAAAACAGAACTTAGAAAGTGGCAAAAACTCCCATGTTCCTGGATTGGAAGGACTAACATTGTAAAGATGGGAATACTTCCCAAGGCTATCTACAAATTCAATGTGACACCTATCAATATTCCAACCTCATTCTTCAAGGAAATAGAAGAGGCAATCTAAAAACTCATATAGAACAATAAAAGACCCCAAATAGCAAAAACAATCCTTGACAAAAAGAACAGTCCTGGAGGAATAACAATACCAAATTTCAAACTCAACTACAAAGCCATAATCATCAAAATAACTTGATATTGGCACAAGAAGAGACTTCTGGACCAATGGAATAGAACTGAAGATGCAGAAATGAACCCACAGACCACACCAGTCTTCGATAATGGAGGTAAAAAAATTGAATGGAAGAAAGACAGTCTCTTCAGCAAATGGTACTGGTAAAACTGGTTAAACACCTGTAGAAAACTAAAGCTAGGTCCTTCTATATCACCCTGCACCAGAATCAACCTCAAATGGATCAAAGACCTCGGAGTCAAAGCAGACACTTTGAAAACATTACAGGATGGAATAGGAGAAACCCTAGGTCTCCTTGGCTCAGGCTGAAATTTTCTTAATAGAGACCCAGAAGCACAACAAATCAAAGAAAGGTTGGACAAATGGGATTGCATGAAGCTGCAGAGCTTCTGCATGGCAAAGGACATAGCTAGCAAGATCAATAGAAAGCCCACGGATTGGGAGAAGATCTTCACTAGCCATAAAATAGACAAGGGTCTCATATCTAAAATATACCTGGAACTCAAAAAATTAAATCTTCCAACAACAAATCCTCAAAGAAACAACTGCCCAATAAATAAGTGGGCGAAAGACTTACAGAGAAACTTCTCTAAAGAGGAAAGAAGGATGGCCAATAGACACATGAAGAAAAGCTCAACCTTCCTAGCTATAAAAGAACTGCAAATCAAAACAACATTGAGATACCATCTCACCCCAGTTAGAATGGCAAAAATCAAGAACTCTAATAACAACAGATGCTGGAGGGGATGTGGACAGAAGGGAACCTTACTGCATTGTTGGTGGGAGTGTAAACTTGTTCAACCACTTTGGAAAGCAATATGGAGTTTCCTCAAAAGACTCCACATAGAGCTCACCTATGACCCAGCAATCCCACTTTTGGGCATTTATCCAAATGTTCACAAACAAGACCACACTAAAGCTACCAACACAACTATGTTTATTGCAGCATTATTTACTATAGCTAAGATATGGAGCCAACCCAGATGCCCCTCAGTAGATGAATGGATCAAGAAAATGTGGTCTATATACACAATGGAATTCTATGCCTCCATCAGAAAGAATGACATCGCCCCATTTGTTAGGAAATGGAAAGACTTGGAAAAAATTATATTAAGTGAAGTAAGCCAGGCCCAAAGAAACATAGGTCCCATGGTTTCCCTTATTTGCAATAACTAGTAGAAGTCTAGGACCAGCAGAAAAGGTCAAAAGCTATGTACGTCTGACCAGATAAGATGATGCTAAGCGAAATGAACCTCAAGACAGGGACACATGTGGTTTTCTCTTTCTTGCTATTGTTTTTAACGTACTTATGATGCACTATGTGATTTTTTGTTTCTCTGTATGTTCCTCCCCTGCAGTATAATCCTGTTTTCACTGTATTTTTTGTCGGTGCCTTGCATCTTGTATATACACTTTTCTAATTTGGGAAGGGGAAAGGAAAAACCAAAATGCTTAAACAGGGACACAGCTTGACCCATTATAACAATGAGATGTACCAGACACCATGCTGAAGAGGAACTTTACAACTTTGGCAGGGGAAGGGGGGAAAGAGTGGGCAGGGAACCGGCAGGGATGGGGGGGCATAGTTGTGGAGGTGGGAAGGAAGGGAGGGTAGGGGAAAAACAAAGGAGGAGGCAACAATGCTCGATAGAAAATGTACTCGTTACATTACTCATGTAGCTATAACGACGCTGTATGCTATTTTCACAATAAAAAAAAACTTATTTAAAAATGTCTACAAAAAATCTCCAATTACATAAGTCAGGCCATGAGTACATTGCTTTTGGACAATAGGACTTGTTTCTGGGGCCTGAGTTCCTTTGCTCAAATTAGCTCTCTACATACAACTCAAGTCACAGCTCCACCTCCAGTTAAGTGGAAGTTCAGGCTTTTCTACCTGGACTGGCCTTGAACTGTGATTCTCAGACTCATCCCCTTGAGTTGGTGGGATTAAAGGCGTGAGCTACTGGTATAGGGCTAATGTTGTTGATTTCTATGTTTGTTTGTTTGTTTTTATTGAGTGACAGTAAAACAACCCTTATTCGAAATACTTCTGAAATTACCGTGGTTCTTACAAATATATTTGTAACCACTACAAATAAAGTTTTACTTGTTTTCCATTCTTTTATTTCATCCTCTTTCTGTATTCTTTCGTCTTTTCTGTCTATTTCACTAGTAGGATCTCTGATAGACAACACAGATTGATAAAGGTCATGATGGCTGGGAATGTGGCTGAGTGGTGGAGTGCTTGCCTAACATTCATGTAGCCTTGGATTCGACTCCTCAGTGCCACATAACAAGAGAAAGTCAGAAGTGGAGCTGGAAGTCCAGTGGTAGAGTATTAGCCTTGAGCACAAAGAGGCTCATGGAGAGAGCCCATTCCCTGAGTTCAAGCTCCAGGAAAAGAACACCAAAAACGTTATCATGTTTGGTGAATGTTATGCTCAACGAAAGCTTTTCCTACATCTATTGGAATGATGATTTCCTCTGCCTCATCTTTCTCAAAGTGTTCATGAACCTGTATCATGAGAATAAATCCCGGTTGGTTATTGTGTCTTTCTGCTTTCCGTATCTTGCTGGACTGAATATTCTCTGGTTTTCTAGAAGGTTGAAAATTTCCAGGTTGATCTGTGGCAAAGCAGGAAAGATACTTAATTTAAAACTCTAGACTTCCATCAGTTGCCAGCAGCTAAGGCTCATCATCCCGGTTACTCAGGAGGCTGAGATCTAAGGATTAGGGTTGGAGGCCAGCCTGGACAGGAAAGTCCATGAGACTCTTTCCTCCAAAAATCACTGGAAATGGATCAACCCATGTCCCCAACTGGTGGCGGGCCCACCTTGAGAGGAAAAGCTCAGGACAGCGCCCAGGCCCATGACCGGCAACAATATGCCAGAAAATAGACTAAAAGAGAATTCTAGATTTCCCAAGGAAATACTGTTCTGATGCTGAACAGAACCTGGACTGTATGTTGAGTTCAGACATGACTGGCTTTCTTTTTGATGTGCTTGCTGGCGCTGGGGCTTGAACTCAGGGCCTGGGTGCTGTTCCTGAGCCGTGTTCACTCAAAGCAAGTGCTCTCCTCCTGGAGCCACAATTGTACTTCCAGCTCGTTGCTGGTCCACTGGAGACAGAAGTCTCACCAACTTTTCTGCCTGGACTGACACTGAGCCTCCATCCTCAGATCTCAGCTCCTGAGTAGCTGGGATTATAGGAGTGAGCCACTGGGGCCTGGCCATGGCTTATTCGCTTACCCTCAACAACAAGAAGAAAATGGAAAGATACAAATGATCCAGGAGACACACGAGAACATCTAGATTCTTCCAACTCTAGGACATGTTCTGAAGCAAAATAATTTTTTTTACTAATGAACAGTAATCATAAGAAATGTGTTGGTCTTATGTCACATATTCACAATACATTCCTTTTACGCCACCTGTTTACTTCTTCAAACTGAAAAGAGGAAAAACAGGAAAATACTAACCAGTCAAGTACTTGAAAGACACACACACACAAAATGACTTCTGCTACCTGACATTATTGCCCCTAATGTCTGTATTACCTAAGAAAAATCAGTGTTCACATGGAGATCATTGATCGTCCAGGGGATTTCCCTTCAGCCTGTCAGGCTCTGAGTGCCATGCATGTGGATCATCTCACCCCTCATCCTTCCCCCCATTTCCCCTCCACCCCTCTTTGCTCATTCTCTGTTTCCATTTTCACATATGGAGGTTGAATATTATAATGGTGCCGTCCTGAGCTTTTTGCTACTGGGGTAACTGAGATCTGAGGACCAGGTTTCAAAGTCACCTAGGCAGCAAAGGCTATGAGACTCTTACATCTAATTAAATGGAGCAAAAATTTTAATTGGAGCTGCGGCTAAAGTGGTAGAGCACTAGCCTTGAGCCAAAAGCCCAGGACAGCACCCAGGCCCTGAGGTCAAGCCCCAGCAAAAGCATAAATGGGAGAAGAAACCTCTATAATTAGGCTACTGTTTGTTAGCTACTTGACAAAATAAAGGTATTTGTGATATGTGTGTGTGTGTGTGTGTGTGTGTGTGTGTGTGTGTGTGTGTGTGTGTGTGTGTTGGTACTGGGTCTTAAACTTAGGACCTGGTTAATATATCAGAAATTTTGTGCTAAATGCTAGTGCTCTACCACTTGAGCCAAAGATCCACTTCCAGCTCTTTTGGTAGTTTATTGGAGATCATTCTCTCATGAACTTTTTTTTTTTTTTTTAATTTTGTTTTTGGGTCCAGTTGTGGGGCTTGAACTCTGGGCCTGGGTGCTGTCCCTCAGCTCTTCAGCTCAAGGCTTGCGCTCTACCACTTGAGCCACAGCGCCACTTCTGCCTTTTTTCTTTTTGCTTATGTGGTGCTGAGGAATCGAACCCAGGGCCTCAGGCATGCAAAGCAAGCGCTCTACCACTGAGCCACCTTCCCAGCCCTCTCTCATTAACTTTGATGTCAGAGCTGGCTTTGAACCAAGATCCTCAGATCTCAACTACCTGAGTCGTTAGGATAACAGGCGTGACCACCAGCACCTGGCCATGTGAAACATTTTTGCACGATTAAATCCATTAAAGAAGCAGACCCAGCAGCTACGTTTACATATTTCAACAATCTATAATCGTCCTGAGAAAACACAGTTAAAAATAGACTTAAAACAATAAAAGAAGAAAAAGAAACTTACAAGATAGAAAACATAACACTCTGATCCTCTTATACATCTTATGTGCCAGTAGTCATGAAACTGCAGGAGCTTTACAAACTCCTAGGAAACAAAGACGCTCTTTGTCCCTAATTGTGTCTGGCTGTGCGCTAATGACTCACGCCTGTAACTCCAGCTACTCAGAGGCTGAGATCTGAAGATAATGATTCAAAACTAGCTGGGGCAAGAAAGTCCATGAGACTCTTTTCTCCGGGGAACCAAGAAAAAACAAACAGTTATTTTCAAAGTTGTATTATGTGTGTGTGTGCATGTGCAAGTCCACTCAATTGGCATTCAGGGCCCTGATTTCAAGTCCCAGGTGTGGAACATAAAAAAAGAAAGAAAGGAAGCACAGAAGGAAGGGGAAGGAAGATAGGAGGGGAGGAAGAGAAAGGGAGAGAGAAAGGAAAGCAATCTAGTAACGTCGGCACAGGTCAGCGTAAGTGAGATCTCAGAAGCCATCTAAAATGTTGTAACCCAAAGGCTTCATATTTGGTTCTCATTCCTCCTAACTATATTTTGTTGCGTCAGTAACTACCGGTGAGCCAGGCAAGAAAGGTCCAACGAGAAAGACACAACAGATTTCACCTCTTCTAGAAAGGATGAAAGGTCCTAGGGCTTGAACTCAGGGCCTGGAGGCTGTCCCTGAGCTGCTTTTTCTCAATGACACCAGCGCTCTACCACTTGAGCTACAACATCACATCCGCCTTTGTAAAGGGCAAGTTACTGGAAATAAGAGTCTCACAGACTTTCTTGCCTAGGCTGGCTTTGAACTACGATCCTGAGATCTCAGGGTCCTGAGCAGCTGGATTTCAGATGTGAGCCACCACCTGACTGAGAGCAGCAACTTTAAAAAAAATGTAATTTTGCCCAAGAATATGTGATTACTGATGTAGGTAAAATGTGATTTTACTTGACTTAGGACAAGAAAACAATAGTTATCAGAGATATTATTATCACTATGTCCAAGTGTGCAGTACAATTTTTCTGTCTGACATTTGCTCAGGTCTGCTTATCTATACATATTTTATTCAAACTTATTTTAACTTGATTTTTTCTCTTAATTAAAAAGAGTAATATAGAAGCAGAGTACACATTTGTGGTTCTTTCATGAAATTGGTCATCTTTAGAAGCAATATTGAGAATCTGTGTTTTGATAAATATTTAGAAAGTCTACTTGACTCCAGGGCAATTCTCACATACCTGAGGATTCTACCTACCCATCAGCCTCTAGGATTTTACGAAAGCCAAGCTTGTGGGCTGGGAAGGTGGCTCAGTGGTAGAGCGCTTGCTTTGCATGCCTGAGGCCCTGGGTTCGATTCCTCAGCACCACATTAGCAGAAAAAGCCGGAAGTGGCGCTGTGGCTCAAGTGGTAGAGTGCTAGCCTTGAGCTGAAGAGCTGAGGGACAGCGCCCAGGCCCAGAGTTCAGGCCCCACGACTGACAAAAAAGAAAAAAGAAAAAAGAAAAAGAGCTTGTGTGGTCGTGATTTCCTGAGATTAATGTAGTGCGTCTCAAACACGTCATCCCTGAGCTAAATGGAGACAGAATTCAGGGACGCCAGGGTCAGGCCTGTAATCTCAGCGACTCAGGAAGCTGAGATATCTACAACAGAGAGTGCATGCAAAAATGTGGTACTCGAACACAGTGGAATGTTCCACGAGCATCAGGAAGAATGATATGTCATTTGCGGGGAAATGGATGGAGCTAGAACAAATCACGTAAAGTGAGGTCAGCCGTGTTCGGAGAGAGAGATGACACAGGTATTCTCTCCTATGAAGCTAGATCCAAAATACACCGGCCTCGATCAGAGACACAGCTCTCCAGGCATCGCCGCACTTTGAAAGCAAAATAACATTTACCCACATGCGCTCCAAGAAATGGTAACAAGAGGGTTTTCTCTTTGTTGTTTTCCTTTTCTTTTCGTCTTGTTTGTTCATTTGTCTGTTTGGGGGAGGGTGAGGGGAGGTAAAGAAAATTAGACACTTTGTTGAAAGTGAACTATGCAACTTGTGATAGGGGATGGGAGGGAAAATGGGGAGAGAGGGGGAAGGGGTGATCATGTCCAAATCAAATGGATTCTTGCCAGGCGCTGGTGGCTCACGCCTGTCGTCCCAGCTACTCAGAAGCCTGAGACCTGAAGACTGTGGTTCAAAAGCAGACCAGGCTGCTGGTCCTGGAGCTTCAACTCAGATCCTGGGTGCTGTCTCTGAGCTTCTTTTGTTCAAGACGAGCCTTCTAGCACATGGGCCATAGTGCCGCTTGTGGCTTTTTTGAGTAGCTGGTTGGGGATAAGAGTGGCCAGAATTTCCTACCTGCACTGACTAAGAACCCTGATGCTCAGATCTCAGCCTCCCGAGTGGCTGGTATGACAGGTGGGAGCCACGGGCGCCCAGCTAAGAAAAGTACTCTTTATCTGACTTACATACTGGCAATGCCACCGGTACATCACCTTTATACTAACGATTAAAAATTAAAAGAAGGAGAATCTCAGATCTGAGGATCAAGTTTCAAACCAAATGAGGCAGAAAAATCCAAGAGACTTAAGGAGGGAAAAGCCAGAAGTGGAGGATTCTGTTCTAGCCTTGAACAAAAAAGCCAACTGAGAAGAGGAGGATCATAGTTCAAGGCCCAGGACTGGAAAGAAAGAAAGATGAAACAAAGAAAGAGAGAGAGAGAGAGAGAGAGAGAGAGAGAGAGAGAGAGAGAGAGAGAGAGAGAGAGAGAGAGAGAGGGAGGGAGAGAGAGAGAGAGAGAGAAAGAAAGAAAGAAAGAAAGAAAGAAAGAAAGAAAGAAAGAAAGAAAGAAAGAAAAAGAAAGAAAGAATAAAAGAGGAAGGAAGGAGAGAAAAGAAGAAAGAGAGGACAGGGTCTTCTTTAAAATACTCCGCCTCGTGTGTGTGTGTGTGTGTGTGTGTGTGTGTGTGTGTGTGTGTACGGGTGCGCACGCATGCACGTGTGTACTTATCCTGGGTCTTGAACTTAGGGCATGGACACTGTTCCCGAGCTCTTTTACTCAAGTCTAGCCCTTTACCACTTTGAGTCACACCTCCAGGTCCAGTTGTCTGGCAGTTCCTTAGAAATAAGAGTCTCACTGACTTTCTTGCCAGGCTGGCTTTGCACCTTGATCCTCAGATCTCAGCCTCCTGAGTAGCTAGGATTGCAGGTGTGAACCATGACTGCTCAGCGACCTCTTCTTATTCTGTGATAGGAAATGCAATTTCCTTTCTCAATGAAAGAGAGTGCTGGAAACATGGCATTCTTGTTAATCTTCCACAGGCTGGCATTCTGGTCAGCACATGAGTTTCTCCTGTTTGACCAGGTGTCAGGAACACCATATAGAAGATAACATCTATTTGTATGTCATATCCAATCCTGTGGACAAGGTTTACATTTGTGCCCTGGAAGGAAAGTGTCTTTTTATTGAATAGATCTTCAGCCATCTTGCTATTTCCTGTCATCTCTATGGGACATGGACCCAGTTACTGTGTTTTCTTCATTATTTTGTTTTATTTTATTTTGTGCAGTTCTGGGACTTGAAGTCAGAATCTCCTGCTCTTCCTTAGCTTTTTCACCCAAGGCTGATCCTCTACCATTTGAGCCTCAACTCTATTTCTGGTTTTTTTTTTGGAGGGAGGGTAGTATGGGCTTGAACTCAGGGCGTGGGCGCTGTCCCTCAGCTCTTCAGCTCAAGGCTAGCGCTCTACCACTTGAGCCACAGTGCCACTTCTGGCTTTTTCTGCTTATGTGTTGCTGAGGAATCGAACCCAGGGCCTCATGCATGCAAGGCAAGCGCTCTACCACTGAGCCACCTGCCCAGCTCCCCACTTCTGGCTTTTTGCTGGTTCACTGGACAGAAAAGAGTTTCACAGACTTTCCTGCATGGGTTGGCTTGGAACCAGGATCCTCAGAACTCAGCCTCTTCTGTAGTCAGGATGACAGGCGTGAGCCACCAGCGCCCGGCTTCTACTGACTGAAATTGTGAAATGGGAGAGAATTTCTCTAGAGAAATGTGTTTTCCTGTCTATCATTTACTGATTATAACAGTAAACAGATTTTACATAACCTTTGTGATAGTTAAAATACTAAGTAAATTGTGATTAGAGAAATTGATTTAATTGTACTTGCATAAAGGTGCTGATGAAAGAAAATGCAAATCTTTTCAATACTCGTGTATAACCAGTACACCTGGGTAATTTGGTATTGCATAGCTATTATTACTTTCTGATTTTCTTCTATGTGAAACTGTTACAATGCCGTGGATTAGGTTTAATTCCTTTCTCAATCAATGGTTCCAGCAGGGTACAAGAAGCCCATGCCTGAATCCCAGTTACTCAAGAGCTTGCGATGTGAGGATCCTGACTCCAGTCCAGTCCAGACAGAAAAGTCCCTGAGACTCTTCGCTCCAAGGAACCACCAGAAAACGAGTGCTTCATGCGGGGGATTAATTTTATACATTGAATAAGCTCATTTCATAAATTGCCTGAACTACTGCAGATGGACTGAGCTTATTTTTACTATTTGCACTAGACTGAGTGCACACTCTCGCACCTGATTCTGACGCCTTCCATTCTGCCCTGTCCACCTTTGGGTTCTCTCTTTCCCCGCCCCCTTTCAAATCCCAGTTGTGGTCAAAGCAGATCCCTGTACTAAACGTTCCGTATCTCATCCGCCACATGGAGACAAGCACTGTACTCCAGAAAAGCAAGCTCCCTGCAACCAGGGCCGGCATCCCTTCCCTCTCCCTTCCATCAACCCTACGGGCCTCAGCCACCAGCACCCAGCTCGGGGAAAGTTTTTTGGGTCAGTCCTGGGGCTTGAACTCTGGGCCTGGGCGCTGTCCCTCAGCTCTTCAGCTCAAGGCTAGCGCTCTACCACTTGAGCCACAGCGCCACTTCCGGCTATTTTTTTCTGCTTATGTGGTGCTGAGGAATCAAACCCAGGGCCTCAGGCATGCAAGGCCAGCTCTCTACCCCTGAGCCACATTCCCGGCCCTACATTTAAATTCTTTAAGCCATACATTGAAGGAACCTCTATGTAAAGCTATGTTATGTATTCATTGTAGGGATATCATAGGGTGAGGGCATTCTCTATTTGAGGGTACTGTGTATACGTGTGTATGTATGTATACATATATACTTTTTATATATACTTTATATATACATTATATGTTGTATATCTACATCTATATTATTGTATTTACATATAATGTACATAAAGTATATATGTATGCTATGTATACATGTGTTATACTATATAACATGTATATTCATATATACACACGTATATGTGTGTACATGTATATGTATCTATATATTCCCAGTAAATTCCAACCTCTACTCGTTCTCTGTCGCCTCCTTGTGGCCATTGATTTATCTGCATTGTTTGTTTTTGGTTTGTCTCCTTTAGGACTTTGGTCCCTTGGGATTGTGATCATTACCTTTTCTATTTCTTTTTTTTAATAAATGATTTTGAGTTAATTCCAATGCTGATTTGCACATTAGTTAATTTAGGCTTCTGCAACATAAACACAAGGTGAGAGAGCAGAATGGTACATGAAGAACCTAACGAACGTATAAACCTGAATTTTCTCATCCAAGTTAAAGGTCTTTTTTACTTACTGTGTGTGTTCTGTTATTCCCAGCAGGGCACAGTACTGTCTGGTGCATTCAATTCATTCAAGAACAGCACAAGAAGCTGACATCGGTGGCTCACACCTGCAATCCAGCTACTCAGAAAGCTGAGATCTGAGGATCTCAGTTCTAAGCCAGCCTAGGCAGGAAAGTGCACGAGACTCTTATTTCCAATGAACCACACAAAAAGCCAGAAGGGGATGTGTGGCTCAGTTGGTAGAGCACCTGCATTGAGGAAGAGCACAAGACCTTGAGTTCAAGTCCAGCACTAGCACAAAAAGAAAGAAGAAAAGAAACACCAGGAGGGTCGAGGGTATTCCCAGTCTTTGAATGAAGATGGAGTCATCTTCCACTGAGCTGGGAAAACACACGGGCAAGTCCCTCATTCTTTTTTGATGTGTTCAATTGGATATCTTATAATATATCTAAGTCAGTATGTCAAGAACCCGGGCAGATGTGTGGTGCAGGGATCCAGGCGTGGACTGGACATCTTTGGTGTACGGCTGCTACGTAAAACCATGAATCCAGAGAAGCAGGATTGAAACTCTGGTGCACAGCACTTTGGGTCAGTTAATGAGGAGTCAGTGAAGCCAAGGAGAAAGGTCACAGGAAGTTAAGAGAGAGTGGGGAGGGAGGCCAAGGGCCAGTTCACACTTATAATTCCAGCTACTCAGGAGGCTGAGATCTGAGGATCACGGTTCAAAGCCAGCCCAGGAGACTCTTATCTCCAACGAATCAGCAAAAAGGTGGAAATGCAATGGTGGTTCAAGTGGTAGAGCACCAGCCTTGAGCAAATCAAAAACCGTCCAGGGCTGAGGACCAGGCCGCCGTGGGCTGTGTGTGTATGTGTGTGGTAATCTTGCAGCTGATCTTGTTGACATTGGTAAGAAATAGAAAGATAAGCGAGCTTCATCCTCACCCAAGTTACTTCACCTCAAAGATTAAGAAGTCAAAGTCATCTCAGCTCTCCAGAGAGGAGGGAGGCCACTGATTTCATGGCACCTGGACAGGATCTTAATTTTACTGTTCATCCGGTCAGGAGATGAACAGGGATACAAAGACACACCATGTGCTCCATCATGGAGCTTCTTGTTCCCACAATGCCTTGCGACGCTCAAAGGCTTCCTCTTCCCATGATGCTCTCAGTGCCTGCTCAACCAATGAGAAGATCCGGGGTGGGGAAGGGACAAGCTCTCAACCAATCAGCACCGAGCCCAGGGGCGGGGCTATGGGAGGAGCCTGCCCTGCATGAACCAACCTTCAAGGGGCCGCCATGACTCCTGTCTGGGCTCCTGGCCAGAGGGTGGGATTCCCTACTTTCTTTTGCAGCTCTCCTGTCACTGTTGAATGCGTTGACTGTGTTTCTGACCCCAGCTGACAGCAGGGGACACAGGATGAGCCTTTGGGGCAGCCAGTGGTGAATGGGAACAAAAATGGCACCATGATCTGGACTTGGCCTTTTCTCCTTCCTTTCCATTTTCCTTCTTCCCTTCCTTCCTTGCTGGTTTGCTTCCTTTTTCTCTTCCTTTCTCCCTTCTGCTATCTGACTTGCACTCACTTCTGCATCTGCTTGCATGGTGTCCCTTCCCTGCTACCTGCCATGACCCCTCTGCTCATGATGGATGGACCCCCACCGTGGACCAAGGACCCATCCTTCCCAGAAACACAGTCGCCTTTTGTTGTGTTTTGTTTCATTTTTTGGCTGTCGTTGGTACCAGAGCCTCCCTTTGGCTTGATTTGCTCACTAAGCTGGTTCGTGACCACTTGAGCCACACCTCCAGTCTCGGTTTTTGCTGGCTCCCTGTGATGGAGTCTGGAGGACTTTTCAAAGCCCAGGTTGGCTTTGAACTGTGATCTTCCAGGTCTTAGCCTCTGGAGAAGCTATAGACATACACCTTTTCCATGCTGGTTCTTAGGAATTCCAATCTCGGCCTTGTTTGTATTCTCTCTCTCTCTCTCTCTGTCTGTCTGTCTGTCTCTCTCTCTGCATTTCTCTTTCCTTTCTTTCTTTTTCAACATCACACACTCTCCCTCTCCTTTTCTCCTTATCCCTTTCTCCTGTTTTCCTGTCTGTTTCTCTCTCTCTCCTACCCTCTTAGAATTCTAGGGAGGGAGCTTCTAAGATGCTAGGTAAGCAGGTAGCTAAGTAGATGATAGACAGAGGGAACTTTAAGAAAGTTTGGGTCTCTAAGGAGTCCAAGTAGCTAACGGGACCTACATTCAACATGGAGTCTGGTAGCTCAGCCATGTTGGAGCTGAGCAGTCACACCTGCAGCCTACACTTCTGGAAGATTCACTGTGGCATCGCACAACCATATTCCTGTTTGATTCTCCAAGGTAAGCAGCCTCCCTCCCTGAGCCTGGCCAACCAGCTGGGACTGGCCGTCCACCAATCAGGACGGAGGACTCCTGCGGGCTGGACGCCCCCTTTGCACGACAGAGATGAGGGAATTCCTCTATTCCCCTCCCCAGCTAGCACACTTCCTTTTTACCGCCGTTGGTAGGAGAAGTTTTGACTTTTGTTTATAACAGAACTTCCCTTTTTTGTCTTCAAGTCTTTCCCAGTGGATTTTTGTTAAGGATAATAGATGATGGCGACATAGTTTAATAATAGCCACTGCATATACCCCAAATTCCTGGGGAAACGTCACTTTTGTTCCTTTTTTTGTTTTTTTGTCAGTCGTGAGGCTGGAACTCGGGGCCTGGGTGCTGTCCCTCAGCTCTTCAGCTCAAGGCTGGCGCTCTACCATGTGAGCCACAGCACCACTTTAGCTTTTTCTGCTTTTGTAGTGCTGAGGAATCGAACCCAGGGCCTCATGCATGCGAGGCAAGCGCTCTACCACTGAGCCACCTGCCCAGCCCCCATTCTCTCTTTCCTGAATCTTCATTCTCTTACTGGATGTATAATGTACATTATTGAATCTCCAGCAAGGATTTGTTGTGCTTCTGACAAACTCTTCATATTAGAGAGATTTCTGGCTTTATTAAAATGTTATTATGGCCCACATCTCACGCCTGTCACCCCAGTCACTCAGGAGGCTAAGATCTGAGGATCATGATTTGAAGCCAGCCTGGGCACGAAAGTCCATGAGACTCTTATCTCCAAAAGACAACTTAGAAAAAACCACAAGTAGCACTGTGGCTCACAGGGTAGAGCGCCAGCCTTAAGTAAAAGAATCTCAGGAACAATCGACAGGCCCTGAGTTCAAGCCTGAAGACCAGCACACGAAAAAATGTTATGATGTCTGGCTAATATTATGTTCGGCAAAAGCTCTTCCTACATCAATTGAAATGATAATTTTCTCCCTCTCATTTTTCCCAAAGTGTTAATGAAGCTATATCATGAGAAAAAAAATCCAAGTTGTTTGTAGTGTATTTATGGTTGCCATCTACTGTTGCATTTAACATTCTTTGGTTTTCTATCAGGTTGAAAATTTCCAGGTGTATATGTGGGAAAGCAGGGAGGCTGAGAATCTAAGGGTCAACATTGGAGGCTAGCCAGGGCAGGAAAGTCCATGAATCACCTAAAACCCAGAAGTGGAGCTGTGGCTGAAATGGTAGAGCACCAGCCTAGCATGATAAAGCTCAGTGACAGTGCTCACATCGTGAGTTCAAGCCCCGTGACCGACAGAAATAAAGAAATGAAGAATTCTAGATTTCACAGGGAAAGACTGTCTTGGTGCTGAACAGAGTCTGGACTGTAGGCTGAGGGTCGCCATGACTGGCTTTCTTTCACCGGTGAGGGTTCTGGGTTTCAACTCGGGGTCTAGGTGCTGTTCCTGAGCATTTTTCACTCAAGGCTAGCACTCTACCACTTGAGCCATAGTTCCACTTCCAGTGTTTTGCTGCTTTACTGGAGATAAAAGTCTCACTGACTTTTCTACTGGGTCTGACCTTGAATCTTAACCTTCAGGTCTCAGACTCCCGAGTAGCTGGGATTATAGGAGTAAAACACTGGTGCCTGGCAATGGCTTATTTTCTTACACTGAGAAACTGAGGAGCAAGAGGAAAACCAAAAGATATAAATGTTCAGAGAGGCAGACATCTGGTCGTACTCTTTTAATTCCAAGTCCAGGCTTTCATCCGGAACGTTAACCTCGCACACTTTCTACCTGCCTGGTCCAGCCATTTTCTCACAGATTGTATATCTATGTCTAAAACAGTAATCATAAGAAATGTGGTCGTTGTATGCCATGTACCCACAAAATATCCCATTTAAGCCAGCGGTGTTGTTCTTCAACCTGAAAGAAGAAAAACAGGAAACTACTTAAGAAGTCAAAGACTTGAAATAGTCACACACACACACACACACACACACACACACACACAAATGACCTCTGCTACCTGATATTACGGCCCCGACAGCCCTCATTGCCTAAGAAAAATTACAGTTCATGTGGAGCTCACTGGTTGTCCAGGGGATTTCCCTTCAGCCTGTCAGTTCACGAGCACCACGCATGTGAATCACGTCCAACCTCTCATCCTTCCCCCCATGTCCCCCCAACCTCCCTCACGTTCTCTGTTCCCATTCTCACATGTGGAGGTTAAATATTAGGATGGGCGCCGTCCTGAGCATTTGTGCTACTCAGGAAACTGAGATCTGAGGACCAGGGTTCAAAATCACCCAGCCAGGGAAGTCTGTCAGACTCTTATAATGAAATCAAGCAAAATAGTCAGAAGTGGAGCTGTGGCTCAAGTGGTAGAGCACCCTGGCCCAAAGGAGTTCAAGCCCTGGGAAAAGGATAGGAAGAAAGGAAAGTATCATCAGGCTACTGCTAGTGTCTTCACAAAATAAGGCTATCTGTGCATTATTCTTATGTAGGTTTTGGTACTGGATCTTAAACTTGGGGTCTGGACACTATATCAGAGATTTTGTGCTAAAGGCTGGTGCTCTACCACTTGACCACAGAGCCATTTTGATCAGTGTTTTGGTAGTTAATTGGAGATGAGTGTCTCATGCACGTTTATGTCAGAGCTGGCTTCGAACCGCCGTCCTCAGATCTCAACTTTCCTGAGTAGCTGGGATTACAGGCGTGACCACCAGCACCCGGCTATGTGATAATTTTTGGCATGATTAAATTCATTAGAGAAGCCTGACATGGCAGGTATGTTTAAGGGTATTTCAACAATCTATCATTTTCCTGAGGCAAACAGAGGTTAAAAAATAGACTTAAAACAATAATAGGAAAAAAAAAAAACAAAATAGAAACTCACCAGATATCAGACATAATACTGTCATCCACTCTCACATAGTAGTTTGTGCTATCTTGTCTAGGAGATGCTCCAAGCCAGTAGTCGTATAACCCCATGGACTTTACAAAATCCTAAGAAACAAAAATGTTTTGTGTACAAAGTTATCTCTGGCTGGATATAGTGGCTCACGCCTGTAATACTAGCTACTCAGGAGGCTGAGATCTGAGGATCAGGATTCAAAGCCAGCCAGGACAGGGAAGTCCATGAGACTCTTATGTCCAGGGAACTACCAGAAAACCCCAAAAATCCCTAAAGAGGATCTGTGGCTCAAGTTGGGGAATGTCAACCTTGAACAAAAAAGCTCATGGAGGGCGTCCAGGCCCTGAGTTCTAGCCCTGGGACTGGCACAAAAATAATGATCTCTGCACATACTTCTGCGAATCACCATTCTAATTATTGTTTGAAAAGAATTACTTTCAAAATTGCATTACATGTGTGTGTGTGTGTGTGTGTGTGTGTGTGTGTGTGTGTGTGTGCGCGCGCGCGCGCTCAAGTGTTACTCAAGACCCTGAGTTTGAGTCCCATGTCTGGCATACAAAAAAAAAGAAAGAAGGAAAGAAGGGAGGGAGGGATGGGGGGAGGGAGAGAAAGAAAGAGAGAGAGAGACAGAGAGAGAAAGAAAGAAAGAAAAACAAAAAAGAAGGAAGGAAGGAAGGAAGGAAAGAAGGAAGGAAGGAAGGAAGGAAGGAAGGGAAAGAAAGGAAATCTAGTAAAGTCGGCACAGGTCAGTGTAAAAGGCATCTCAGAAGCCATCCAAAATTTTGTAAGCCATAGAACTCATACTTTGTTCTTATTTCTCACTTAACTATATTTTGTGGCGTCAGTAACTATCAGTGAACCATTTGAGAAAGATCCAATGAGAAAGATACAACACATTCCCCTTCTTCTAGAAAGAACGAAAGACCTTTCGGTCCCGGGGCTTGAACTCAGGGCCTGGACGCTGTCCCTGAGCTGCTTTTTCTCACTTCTGGTTTTCTGGTGGTTCATGGGAGATCAGAGTCTCATGGACTTTCTGTCCCAGGCTGGCTTTGATTGAACCTCACTCTCCAGCTCGCAGCCTCCTGAGGAGCTGGGGTGACAGGCGTGAGCCACGGGTGCGTGGCTGCCTCTTCTTATTCAGTGATAGGCAATGCGATTTCCTTTCTGACCGAGACTCACGGACGTACCAGGGCATCCTGGCGGTTAATCTTCAGCAGGCTGGCATTGCGGTCAGTGCATGACTTTACGCTGTTTTGCCACGTGTCAGAAATGCGATGTAGAAGGTAGCATGCATCTGCATGCCAGATCCAGTTCTGTGCACAGGGATTGCACGTGTGCTCTGGAAGAAAAACGCCCTTTACTTTGTTTTATGTGGGTAGATCTTCAGCCCTCCTGCGGTTCCCTGACATCTCTATGGGACGTGAACCCAGCTTACTGCATTTTCGTCTGGTAATATTTAAGTTTGTTTTGGCCAGTTTTGGGGCTTGAACTTGGGATCTCACGTCTCGCTTAGCTTTTTCAGTGAAGGCTGATCCTCTACGATTTGAGTCATGCCCCCACTTCTGGTTTTTGCCGGTTCACTGGGGAGAAGACTTTCCTGCATGGGCTGGCTTTGAACCATGATCCTCACAACTCAACCTCTTCAGCAGCTCGGATGACAGGCGGGAGCCACCAGTGCCTGGCTTTTACTGGGTGAAAGTTTGCAATGAAACCGTCTGTAGAGAAGCGTGTTTTCCTATCTATCCTTTACTGAGCTTAAAATACATTGAGATTTTTTACATCACCTTTAACATAACAATAAGAATTTCTCAGTGTAAATTCAGATTAGAGAAATTGACTTAATTATACCTTAGTCATTATACCTTAGCAGACTGAGGAAAATACTTGTTGTCTTAATACGCTTGTAGAGCAAGGATACCTGGGTAATTGAGTGTTGTACAGGTATTATTGTTCTCAGATTTTCTTCTAAGTATATGGGACAGTCAACAGTGCATTCACGGTGCTTAATTCCTTTCTTACTCAGTAGTTCTAGCTGGGCATCGGTGGCGCGTGCCTGTTATCCTAACTCCTCAGGTGGCTGAAATCTGAGGATTAGTGTTTAAAGTAAGCCTGGGCGGGAACATCTGTGAGACTCTTATCTTACAATATCCAGCAACAACCAGAAGTGGTGCTGTGGCTTAACTGGTTAAGCTCCATGCAGCCTAGAGCAAAAAAGCTAAGGGACACAGCCCAGGCCCCGAGTTCAAGCCCCAGGATCCCCAGGATACACACACACACACACACACACACACACACACACACACACACACACACACACACACACACACGGTAGCTTTAGTTCCTGGTCTCATACGCAGCCCTCGGGGTGTTACAGAATTACCTGGCTCTTTTCTCCGTAGCTCATGACCCAGCCAGGTGGCCAGGGTTTGCACGGTGATAGAGAGGTTCTGGATCTTCTCAGAACTGTTGACAATCCCCATTTGTTGTAGGGACACGTTTCTCTGAAGTTCCGCTTGGATATTTTGCAATTTATAAACTCCAAATCCAGAGAGAGACAGAGAGAGAGAGATTTAAAAAAGAAACTTGTAAACCTTCAATATCATGACCTTAAAAGTTGTTTTGCACAAGGAATACTAAAAAAGACCAAAAGGGGAACAGGAGGTGTGGCTCACGTGGTAGAACACCAATTGTGAGTACAAACAGCTGAGCCAGGGGACAGTGGCTCCCGCCTGTCATCCCAGCTGCTCAAGAGGCTGAGATCTGAGGATCGCAGTCGGAAGCCAGCCTGGGCAGGAATGTCCCTGAGACTCTTATATTCAACGCACCACCAGAAAATCAGAAGTGGAGCCGTGGCTCAAGTGGTAGAGCACCAGCCTTGAGTGAGAAAGCTCAGAGACAGCGCCCAGGCCCCGAGTTCAAGCCCCACGACCAGCAGCACATCCAAAAAAAAAGGGGTGATACGTACGCATGATCCCCAAGATTCCTAGTCCAAGGAGGAGGAGGAGGAGGAGGAGGAGAGTCAGACCCAGGGCTATTTTAACCCATAAGTGTGAAGGCGGCGGACGCACTGTGGAATAGGAAACAACGAAAGGTTCTCAAGACAGTGTTCAGTTGCATTCATTCATACAATGTCATTCATTCATTCGTTTTGCCTGTCTGTCTTTCCTATTGTGCAACCTGCAAAATCATTTAATTTGTTTGATGCTCTAAGACACGAAAAAAAAATCATCTGATCAAGATGCACTGTACTCACACCATGACCGGGTGAATGGAAACCCTTTGCGCAAGTACTTACAGATGCAAAGCAAAACAGCCAGGACCCAGCTGCTTATACCATAAATCCCAGCTACTCAGGAGGCTGAGATCCGAGGATCTCAGTTCAAAGCCAGCCTGGGCAGGAAAAAAAATAACCAGGAGACTCTTATCTCCTAGGAAGCAGCAAAAAAAAAAACCTGGAAGTGGAGCTGTGGCTCAAGGGGTAGAGAGCCAGCCTTGAGCAGGAAGAGCTGAGGGACAGCGCCCAGGCCCTGAGTTCAAGCCCTGTGACCAACAAAACAAAAACACACTAGAAATGGCACTAATGCTTCGAGTTGTCGTTTAGCCCTTTTTATGCTAGTATCAGGCCTTGAACTCAGGACCTGGGTGGTGTCGTGACAGTTTTTTTTCCTAAGGCTGGCGTTCTACCACTTGAGTCACAGCTCTAATTCCAGCTTTTTGGTTAACTGGTGATGAGTCTCACAGACTTTTCTGCCTTGGCTGGCTTAGAACTGTAATCCTCAGACCTCAGTGCACTGAGTAGCTAAAATTACAGGAGTGAGACACACAACCAGGGAATTATTCTTTTTCTGTGTCTGTGGTCCTGAGGAATTGAACCCAGGACTTCATGCATGCTAGGCGAGCGCTCTACCATTAAGCTGCATGCCCAGCTCAAGGTGACTTATTCTTAAATCATTACAGGATATCTATTTTGAGCATGTAAAGGCTATTTCAAATAGATGTATTCTCGTAAAACATGATAGCCTAACCACACTTCTGAAACACAGGAAATCCATCGTCTTACACCACAGTTGATGCCAAATTAATGGTAACCAGAAAGCACTGGAAAAAACATTATGAAACTTCATTTCTTTAGATGGAGGAAAATGGCCTTCACTAAAAAGAACAAGGCCAAGATTTTAGCGTAGGTCAGAATGATCAATTCAAGAGTTGCTTTAGGCCAGGCACCGGTAGCTCACGCCTGTAATCTCAGCCACTCAGGAAGCTGAGATCTGAGGATCATGATACAAAGCCAGCCCGGACAGAAGGTCCATGGGACATTTTTATTTTTTTTATTGATTCTGGATTTAAACTCTGGGCCTGGGCGCTGTCCCTCAGCTCTTCAGCTCAAGGCGGGCACTCTACCACTTGAACCACAGCGCCACTTCCGGTTTTCTGGTGGTTCATGGGAGATCAGAGTCTCACAGACTTTCCTGCCCGGGCTGGCTTTGCACCGTGATCCTCAGATCTCAGCCTCCTGAGTAGCTGGGATGACAGGCAGGAGCCACCGATGCCCGGACACTCAGGGATTTTGTTTCCAATGAATCAGCAAAATGATGGATGTGGAGCTGTTGTTCAACTAGTAGAGCACCAGCCGTGAGCAAAAACGTCATGCCAGAGTTCCTGGCCTTGAGATGAAGACTCAATACTGGCAAGCAGAAGTGTATGCGTGAGCGTGTGCGCACACACACACATGCATACACACACATGCACACACATGCACACACACATGCACACACACACAGAGTTTGGAGCTTTTGGATTATATCAATCAGCACATAACAGGTGGTAAAAATATCCCAGCTCTCTCTGCTTCCCTTGTCCCTCTGTCTGTCTGTCTGTCTGTCTGTCTGTCTGTCTGTCTGTCTGTCTGTCTCTCTGTCTGTCTGTTTCTGGCTCTCTGTTTCTCACTATCTCTGTCTTTGACTTTCTCTGTCCCTCTCTCTCTGTCTGTCTGTCTGTCTGTCTCTGAGACCCTCAGTCTCTTTCTCTTCATCTCTCTTTATATGACTCTGTCCCTCTGTCCCTCTGTCCCTCTGTCTCTGTTCCTGGCTGTCGATTTTTGCCTGTTTTTCCTCTGTCCCTTTGTCTCTCTCTGCCTCAGTCTCTTGATCTGTTGTTGGCTGCGTCCCTGTCTCTGTCTGTCTCCTGACCTTCCCAGCCTCCCTCTTTTTTCTCTCTTACAGAAATGAAAGGAAAAAGAAAATAACAAAATAAATTAAAAGATGGCTTCCCTGGACAGCATGTAATCGTGAGCCACAGAAGCGGACACTTTGTACAATTTCAGAACACTTTCCTATAGCTCGATCGTAATATTTAAAAGTAGAACATTTACAAATGATTGATTGATTGTAAATGATTTCAATCCAGTGCTTGGAAAAAAGAGAAGGTTTTGGGGAAGTTTAATTGGCTAATGACCCCCTCCACTCACTGAACCCCAATGTGGAAGTCTCGTTTTCATCACCCACCGTACCACACACTCCCAACTCCACATTCGTACCTTTTGTCTCCACTGTGTCCAACTCCTGGATCTTCTGTGTCTTTCCTGAGTTCTGGAAGTCTAGATCCGCGTAAGTGACTTCTTCAGACATGGAGGGATGTGGAAAGCAGGTGGAATGAAATGCGGTTGTTAGGAGAAGGCAGGGCTGACTGTTGGACGTTGGATGGAAGGTGGACGCTGAGGCTTTGGGATCATCAGCAGCAGCCGCCCTTCCCCAGCTGACCCTGTGTCTAACCCAGCCGAGCCAATCAGCTCCTCATCTGTGGTCTGAGGCAGAACTGGGTGACTGAGACATAAGGAAACATTTCACCAAACTCTCTTCCTCTTTCTTATCGCCGCACATGCCAACATCAGAAAGTAGGCTGTTAAAATTCCCCCCGGCTGAAATCATGCTCAGCATCCCGGTTTTCATTTGGCTAAACTATAATTCGTTGTTCAAAGGACTTACCCCATTGGAATTCAAGTTTTTCACTATACAAAGAAATATCTCTAAAGGGTTAAATAACAGATAGTAAAGTTAAAATAAAACATCTTCTCAGCAAGAACCAACAGAAAATACAATCATGGGGCCCGGCGCTGGTGGCTCACGCCTGTCATCCCAGCGACTCAGGAGGCTGAGACCTGAGGATCATGGTTCAAAGCCAGCCAAGGTAGGAAAGTCAGGGAGACTCTGATCTCCAATGAACCACCAGAAAACTGGAAGTGGAGCTGTGGCCCAAGTGGTAGAGTGCCAGCCTTGAGCAGAAAAGCTCAGGGACAGCGCCCAGGCCCTGAGTTCAAACCCCTAATCCCCCCACATACATCCAAAAACATGGGGATAAATTAATGAGGTCATTCGAAACCAAAATGAAGAAAATCGATAAACTATTGAAGAAAAAAAGCACTAAACTGGAAAAGTATACTTTGAGATTAGAAGGGATAAAATTATATATCAGCATACACACATGGATGAAATGCGCTCTAAATGCATTGAAAAATGTCAGCTGCACCAATGGCTCATACCTGTAATCCGTGTGTGTGTGTGGGGGGAGCAGATCCTGGGACTTGAACTCAGGCCTGGGCGCTGTCCCTGAGCTCTTTCACTCAAGACTAGCGCTCTACCACTTTGAGCCACAGATCCACTTCCAGTTTTGAGTGGTTAGAGATAGGAAATCTCATGGGGATTTTCCTGCCTGGCCTGGCTTTGAACCATGAACCTCAGATCTCAGCCTCTTGAGTAGCTGGGATGGTAGACATAAATCACTGGCCCCAGATGACATATATAAGTTTACGAATGTGTTGATACATCTATATGAACACATCCATACATGCATACACACATATACACTCATGCATATGTGCATCTGCATATGCACAGGTGCGCGCACACACACACACACACACACACACACACACACACACACACACACATGAGATGCATCTGGGAGGGACGGGACGCCTAATCTGTCTTCATCACGAAGGTCAGCGGCTGTCTGGGGCAAGTGTCTGAATGGTTCCTCCACTGACCCCTGACCTGTGTGACCTGGGGAAGGAGGCCTTCACTTCCATCATGGACTAATCCTTCTGTGAAGTGCACAGTGCAAATGGCTGATCCCTCCTTGAACCCTCCTAGAAACGCAACGTGGTTAATACTTCCGTGAAATAATACTTAGGTGCTTTGCGCATCCTTTCCTTTAAATCGTGTTTATGATGACATTTGCAGATGCATTCAGATCCTATGTTTTGTGTTTACAAAACCCTAGGTGATCAGTATGAACCTTCAGTATCTTTGAATGTGTTCATCATGATCACGGAATGGGATCGTCTCAAATACTGGTCACTCCTTAGTGCCTAAAGCATCCCTCATTTGGTGTCAGAGAATCTCATAGACTTTCCTCGTCTCTAACACAGCCACAGAGAAACAACAAAGTGAGGTTGTAGTTCAGAGGGCTCAAAGATGCTTCCTTCCTCTCTCATTCTCTAGAACTCACTCTGAAACATAGATGTCTGTCCCCACCCTGTACAATCTGTATAACCTCAAGTCTTTGTTGAGCCTCTTCAGACTCCCGTCAGAAACGACCACATCTAGAACAGCAGAAAACTCCAAGTGTGTGTGTGTGTGTGTGTGTGTGTGTGTGTGTGTGTGTGTGTGGTAGTGGTGCTGGGTTTTGATCTCAGGGCCTTGTGCTGTCCTTTGACCCTTGTGCTCAAGGCTGGATCTCTACCACGGGAGCCACACCTTTCATTGCAGTAGTATTGCACTTTACATTTTATTTCCAGTTATTCATCATGTGGCAGAGTTCTCATTTAATTGGTTTTTACATTAAAAAAATTGTTGTCCTAAAGGTGATGCATAGAAGAATGAAAATTACATAGGTCGGTTCAGGAGTACATTAGTTTTTGGACAATGTCGCCCATCTTTGTTGTGGTGGTGGTGGTTCCGGTTCTGGGGCTTGAATTCAGGACCTGGCGCTGTCCCTGAGCTCTTTTGCTCAAGGCTAGCACTCTACCACTTGAGCCACAGCGCCCTTTCCAGGTTTTTTGCTGGTTTACTGGAGATAAGAGTCTCGGTGACTTTCCTGCCTGGACTGTCCTTAAACTTCAGTCTTGAAATCTAGGCCTCCTGAGTAGCTGGGATTTCAGGGGTGGGCGCTGGTGCCTGGTAATGACTTATTTACCTGCACTCAGCAAAAGAGGAGCAATAGGAAATTAGAAGATATAAATATTCAGAGGGGCAGAACTCTGCTTATAGTATTTTTATTCCGATTGTGTGATCCAATAGACACACGCTAACATCAGCGTCTTCCCACCGCAGGACAGCATCTCAACTAAATGATGTTTTACCCATGAAAGGTCACCATCTTGAACTTTAACCTAGCATGCTTTCTACCCGCACCGCACCTGCCATCTTCTCACATAAAGAAGATGATTTTAAAGAACAATCATCATAAGCAATGCGCCTGTTTTCGGTCATATATGCACAATACATTCCGTTTAAGGCACTGGGCTTGTTCTTCAACCTGAGAGAGGAAAAGCAGGAAAGTACTTAATAGCTCACATATTTGAAATACACACACACACACACACACACACACACATACACACACACACACACATACACACACACATGACCTGTGCTACCTGACAGTATGGCGCCGACAGTCAGCATTTCCTAAGGAAAATAAGAGTCCTTGGTGGTGCAGGGGATTTCCCTTCAGCCTGTCAGGCTCTGACGCCATGCATGTGGATCACCTCACCCCTCATCCTTCCCCCCATGTCGCCCCACCCCAACTCTCATGGTCTCTGTTTCCATTTTCACAGATGGACGTTGACTCTTAGGATGGCGCCGTCCTGAGCTTTTGTGTTACTCAGGGAACTGAGACCTGAGGACCTGGGTTCAAAGTCACCCAGCAGCAGAGGCCATGAGACTTGTACATCTAATGAAATCAAGCCAAGAAGTCAGCAGTGGCGCTGTGGCTCCCGTGGTAGAGCACTAGCCTGGAGATAAAAAGCCTAGGACAGCACCAGGCCCTGCGGCCAAGCCCCGAGAAAGCCAGAGAAAGAAAAGAAAGTCGGCATGATGACTTGACAAAATCAGGGCATCTGTGATTGCTATGTGTGCATTTGTAGTGGGTGTTGAAGTTGGGGCCTGGACAGTATAGCAGGACTTTTGCTAAAGGACTTTTGCTCTACCACTTGAGCCTCGGCTCCACTTGTAGCATTTTTTGTGGTAGTTAATGGAGATGAGTGTCTCATGGACTTTTATATCACTTCTGGTTTGAACCGTAATCCTCAGACCTCAGCTTCCTGAGTAGCTGGGATTCCAGGCGTGACCACCAGCCCCTGGCTATGGGAACATTTTATGCATGATTAAATCTATTACAGAAGCCTGACACGGCAGGTGTGTTTAAGGGTATGTCACCAGTCTCCAATCGTCCTGAGGAAAACATAGATTAAAAATGGACTTAAAACAATAAGAGAAAAAATAGAAACTTACCAAATAGAAGAAGCAACACTCTGATCCACTGTCATAGAGTTTGTTTGATAATATCTAGGAGATGCTCCAAGCCAATAGCCAAATAATTGTATGGACTTTACAAACTCCTAGGAAACAAAGATGCTCTGTGTACAAAGTTTTCTCTGGCTGGTACCAGTGACTCACACCTGTAATTGTAGCTAATCTGGAGTCTGAGATCCTAGCATCTAGATTCAAAGCTAGCCAGGATGGGAAATCCATGAGACTCTTATCTCCAGGAGCCACCAAAAACCACACACAAACCAGAAGTGGAGCTGTGGCGTCTGTGTGTCTGTGTGTCCGTGTGTGTGTGTCTATGTGTCTGTGTGTGTCTATGTGTCTGTGTGTCTGTGTGTACGTGTGTGTGTGTGTGTGTGTGTGTGTGCTCATGTGGTACTCAAGGCTCTGGGTTCAATTCTCAGGTCTGGTATATAAAAAGAAGAAAGGAAGGAAGGAAGTAATAGGAAGGAAGGAAGGAATCAAAAAGAAAGAAAGAAAGAGAAAGGAAGGAAGAAAGAAGGAAGAAAGAAGGAAAGGAAGGAAGAAAGTAGGAAGGAAAGCAAAGCAATGCACTAAAGTCAGAACAGGTCATTTTGTAAGCCATAGATCTCATATTTTGTTCTTATTTCTCACTGAACTATACTTTGTGGAGTCAGTAACTATCAGTGAACCAGGTGAGCAAGATCCAATGAGAAAGACACAACACATGATTTCCCTTCTTCTAGAAAGGATGAGAGAACTTTTCACTCCTGGATCTTGAATTCAGGGCCTGGGCGCTGACCCTGAGCTTCTTTTTCTCAAGGCTGGTGCTCTACCACGTGAGCCACAGCACCACCTCCAGTTTTCTGGTGGTTCATTGGGAATCAGAGTCTCATGGACTTTCTGCACAGGATGCTCTGAATCTCAGTCCTTGGATCTCAGCCTCCTGGGTAGATGGATGCCAGGCGTGAGCCACCAGTGCTTAGCAGACTCTTCTTAGTCTATCACAGGAAATGCAATTTCCTTTCTTACGGAAGGAGACACTCAGAGACCTACCAGTGTATCATTGTTGTTAATCTTCAGCAGGCTGGCATTGAGGTCAGCACAGAACTGTTCACTCTTTTGCCACGTGTCATAAATATAATACAGAAGATAACATCTATTTGCGTGCCACAGCCACTCTGGTGGACAAGGTTTACATTTGTGCCCTGGAAGGAAAGTGTCCTTTTATTGAATAGATCTTCAGCCCTCTTGCTATTTCCTGTCATCTCTATGGGACATGGACCAAGTTTACTGCGTTTTCATCTGGTAATATTTAAGTTTGTTTTGTGTCAGTTCTGGGGCTTGAACTCAGAACCTCCTGCTCTTCCTTAGCTTTTTCACTCAAAGCTGATCCTCTCCCATTGGAGCCTCAACTCCACTTCTGGATTTTGGCTGGTTCACTGGAGAGAAGAGTTTCACAGACTTTCCTGCATGGGCTGGCTTTGAACCAGGATCCTCAGAACTCAACCTCTTCAGTAGCTAGGATGACAGGCGTGAGCCACCAGTGCCCGGCTTCTACTGACTGGAATTTTGAAGTGAGACCATCTATAGAGAAGTGTGTTTTCCTATCTATCATTCACTGAGCTTCATAATAAATTGAGACTTTGCATAGCCTTGAAAATAACAATGCAAAAATTTAATAGGTAAATTCAGATGAGAGAAATTGTATATTTATACTTTAGTAAAACTGGAGTTTAAAGAAAACGCATTTAGTCCGAATGCTCTTGTATAACCAGGACACCTGGTATTGCATGTTGTGTAGTTATGATTTTCTGATTTTCTTCGAACTATGTGGAACTGTCAATGCATGGACTATGCTTCATTCCTTCCTTACTCAGGGGTTCTAGCTGGGCAGTGGTGATACACACTGTAATCTCAGCTGCTCAGGAGGCTGAAATCTGAGGATTAGGGGTTGAAACCATCCTGGGCAGGAAAATCCATGAGACTCTTATATTATTAATCCAAAGCTAGAAGTGGTGCTGTGGCTCAACTGATTAATCTCCATGCAGCCAAGAGCAGAAAAGCTAAGGGACACAGCCCAGGCCCTGAGTTCAAGTCCCAGGATCCCCCCCACATACACGGTAGCTTTAGTTCCTGGTCTCATAAGCGGCCCTTGGGGTAGTACAGAATTACCTGGCTCTTTTTTCTGTAGCTCCTGACACAGCCGGGTGGCCAGGGTTTGCACGGTGATAGAGAGGTTCTGGATCTTCTCATTGAGGTTCTGGATCTTCTCAGAACTGTTGACATTCCCCATTTGCTGTAGGGACACGTTTCTCTGAAGTTCTTCTTGGACATTTTGCTGTTTATGAACTCAAATTCAGACAGAGAGAGAGAATCCAAAAAGACACTTGTAAACCTTCAGTATCATGACAGTAAGCATTGTTTGGTACAAGGAATACTAAAAAAGACCCAAGGGGAACAGGAGGCGTGGCTCACATGGTAGAACACCAACTGTGAGGACAAACAGCTGGGCAGGAGCGCTAGGCTCTGAGCCAGGGGACAGTGGCTCCTGCCTGTCATCCCAGCTGAGATGTGAGGATCCCAGTTGGAAGCCATCCTGGGAAAGAAGGAGATCCATGAGACCCTCATCTCCAAGAACCCAGCTGAAAACCCGAAGCAGACCCTTGGCTCAAGTAGTGGCGCGCTAGCCTGAAGTGTGAAAACTGAAGCAGAGTTCCCCGGGCCCTGAGGTCCAGCCCCAGAACCAACAGCAGCACACACACATAAAAGGGGTGATACGTACTCACGCTCCCCAAGATGCCTAGTCCAATGAAGAGCAGGAGGAGGAGGAGGAGAGTCAGACCCAAAGCTATTCTGACCCATATTTGGGAAATGATCGGCAGCACTGTGGAATACAAAAGAGACACACAGCATGGAGTTCCATTCGTTCCTACAATGCCATTCATTCATTCATTCATTCATTCACTCATTCTGCCTGTCTTTGTTTCCCACTATGCAATCTGTGGGCTTTCTACCAATCTGGGTAGCCATGTCCTTTGCCAGGCAGAAGCTCTGCAGCTTCATGCAAACCCATTTGTCCAACCCCATTTCTAAGAAAATGGAAGGACATGGGAAAAGTCTTATTAAGTGGTGTAAGTCAGACACAAAGAAACATAGGTCCCGTGGTTTCCTTTCTTGGTAGTAACGAGTGTACATCTAGGATACTCTCTGCAGAGGAGCAGAATGGCTCATAGCTAGTACGTAGGACCCTGTAAGATGATGCTAAGCGAAATGAACTCCAGACACGGACGCAAGAGCTTTTCCTTTGCTGTTGTTGTTCTCAATGGACGATGTGATTTCCTTTTTCTTTTGTGTTTTTCCCCCTATGGTTTATCCCCTGTTGTTACTATATTAATATTGGTTCCCTGGGTATTGTATATATGTTTATCTGAACCAGGGAAGGGAAGGGGAGCAACAAAATGGGGAGACAAAGGACAAAGGGGAAATCTATGCAGAAGCGATACTCACAAGACGCTATGTGGGAAATGATCTGTATAACTTGGGTGGGGGAGGGATCGGGAGGGAGGGAAAGAAGGACAACAATGAGGGGAAGGGGTAAGAATTAGACAAGAAGTGTACGCACACCCTTACTATCTAACTGTGAGCCAGGACCCAGTGGCTCCCGCCTGTCATCCCAGCTACTCAGGAGGCTGAGATCTGAGGATCAGGGTTCAAAGCCAGCCTGGGCAGCAAAGACCAGGAGACTCTGATCTCTAATGAACCACCAGAAAAAGCCAGAAGTGGGGCGGTGGCTCACGTGGTAGAGCGCCAGCCTTGACTGAAAAAGTCTAGGGAGAACTCTTGGCCTTGAGTCCAAGCCCCGGGACTGGCAAATGTGGTGAGGATCTTTGGGGTGATATAAATCAGCACTGATTGAAAGTTACAGGGGGTACAATGATCACAGGTCTCTCTACATCCCTCTGTCCCTGTCTCTGTCTCTCTGTCTGTCACTCAGTCTTTGTCTCTCTCTCCTCCTCCCTCTCTCCCTCAGTCTTTCTGTCCATCTCTCTTTGCATGCCTCTGTTTCTATGTCCCTCTGTCTGTCTGTCTCTCTTGCTCTGTCCCTATCTGTCCATGTCTGTTTGTCTTTCTCTATACCTCTGTCTTTCTCTGCCTCCATCTCTATCTCTCTATCCGTCATTGTCTGTGTCCCTGTCTCTTCCAAACTTTCCAGAATCCTCCCCTCTCCATTTTGCAGAGGGAATGAAAAACGAAGTAACAAAATAAATTAGAAGGTGGCTTTCCTGGACAACGTGGTGTCTCGAGCCACACAAACGGAGCACTTCGAACAATTCCAGAACACTTTCCGACGCCTTCACTGTCCTACTCGAAAGTAGAACCTTTATACATGATTGGCTGTTGTGTAATTTCACAACGTCATTGCTTGAAAAATCAGAGGGACTTTGGGAGGCTTCATTAGACACCCAATTTGAGTAATAACCCTGTCCATTCACTGGACCCTAAGAAGTAAGACTCCGTTTTATCCCCTCCCACATGACACATTCGTAACTCAGCATTCCTACCTCTGGTCTCCACTTGGTCAAACTCCTGGATCGTTTCCGTCTTTCCCCAGCTCTGGTTGTTTAGATCAGCGTAAGTGATTTCTTCTTCAGACATGGAGGGACATGGAAAACACAGGGAATGAAAGGGTACATCATGCGTCCCTTGCAGGAATACTAGATTGTGGTCCTGGGTTTGAATTCAGTGCCACCCACTCTTGCTGTACTTTCTTGCTCAAGGCTGGTTCTCTACCAATTGAGTCAGGCCTCCAGTCCGGGATTTAGTCGCTAAGCTAGAGGTAGAGTTTGGAAGCCTTGTGTGCCCCCCCCCCACTCCCAGCTCTTGTTGGGGGTTTATATGTGTGTGTGTGTGTGTGTGTGTGTGTGTGTGTGTGTGTGTGCGCACTGGGACTTGAACTCAGAGCCTGGACGCTCTCCTTTAGCCTTTCTGCTCTGCTACACTCTGCTGCGTGAGTCACCGCACCACTTCTGTCTTGCTGTCAGATAATTGAAGACAAGAGTCTCGTGGGCATTTCTGCACCGACTTTTCTAAGGACGGCGTGAGTCACCCGTGTGCGGCTGTTCTGGAAACTCTGAGTCACGGTTCCTGGCTGGCACTGGAACGTTGCTTCACCCCGATCGCTTCTGGATTCTTCTGACTTTCCTTAGTACCTTTCCTTTTGACTTGTCCAGTGTGCCTGGCTTTGTGGGAACACATGGGGGGCTTTGGGGCTGTCTGGTGCCCGTGTCCGTGTGTCCTGACCCACGTCCCCCTTCCTTCATTTCCCCTCCCCGTCTTCCCCCCCCCACACATATCAAATGAGCTCTAAGTGTGGTGAGAAATGTCAACTGGGCACCAGTGGCACTGTAATCTGTCTCTGTGTGTGTGTGTGTGTATGTGTGTGTGTACATGCGCATATGTGTGTGTGCGTGCGTGTGTGTGAGTGTGTGCGTGTGTGTCTCTGTGTGTGTACATGTGCATGTGTGTGTGTGTGTGTGTGTGCGCGTGTGTGTGTGTGTGTGTGTGTGTGCCAGTCCTGGGGCTTGAACTCAGGGCCTGGGCGCTGTCCCTGAGCTCGGTCACTCAAGGCTAGCGCTCTACCACTTTGAGCCAGGGCTCCACTTCTGGGTTTCTGCTGATTAACTGGAGATAAAAGTCTCATAGTCTTCCCAGACTGACTTTTGTCCACAATCCTCAGATCTCAGCCTCCTGAGTAGCTGGGATTACAAGCGTGAGCCACTGGTGCCTGGCTATAGATATAATTGTATGAATGTGTTTATATGTCTATATGAACACATCCACACATGCATACGCACACATACACTCATGCGTATGTGCATCTGCATATGCACAGGTGTGTGCGCACACACACACACACACACACACACACACACACACACACACATGAGATGCATCTGGGAGGGACGGGACGCCTAATCTGTCTTCATCACGAAGGTCAGCGGCTGTCTGGGGCAAGTGTCTGAATGGTTCCTCCACTGACCTCTGACCTGTGTGACCCTGGGGGAGGAGGCCCTCACCTGGGTCATGGACTAATCCTTCTGTGACGTGCACAGTGCGAATGGCCGATCCTCCTCGAACCGCTGAAGAAATGCAACATGGTTAATTAATACTTGGGTAAAATAATGCTTAGGTGTTCTGCGCAACCTTTCCTTTAAATCTGCCTGACAACATTCTCATGATTACAATTGCAGATGAATTTGGATCAGATATATAAAGAGAGAGACTAGGAAAAAAATCGCAGGTGAGCCGGGTGCTGGTGGCTCCCGCCTGGCATCCCAGCTGCTCAGGAGGCTGAGATCTGAGGATGGTGGTTCAAAGCCAGCCCGGGCAGGAAAGTCCATGAGATTCTTATCTGCAATGACCCACAGGAAAGCCTGTAACTCAAGCATACAGCTCATAGCCTTGAGCAAAGAGACTTTCAGGCCCTGAGTTCAAGCCCCAGGACCGACCAAAACAAAAACAACAAAACAGAACTTAGAAACAGCCCTCACGCTTCTTGTGTTGTTTCGGTGTTGGGCTGTTTCTAGGCATAAGACTTGATCTTGGGACCTGGCTGCTGTCCCTGACCATTTTTTGCTTAAGGCTCATGTTCTAGAACTTGAGTCGCAGCTCTGCTTCTAGCTTTTTGGAGGTTAACTGGAGAAGCAGAGACTTTTCTGCTCTAGTTGGCTTACAACCATGACCCTCAGATCTCAGCCTCCTGAGTAGCTAAAATGATAGGAATGAGCCACAGTCACCCAGTGAAGTATTCTTTTTCTTTTCTTTTCTTTTTTGCCTGTCCAGGGCTTGAACTCAGGGCCCAGCACCATTCCTGAGCTTCTTGTCCTGAAGGCTGGCACTTACAAACCACTTCTGATTTTTTTCTGATTATGTGGTCCAGAAGAATCGAACCCAGGGCTTCATGCATGCTAGGCAAGCACTCTACCACGGAGCCACAGTCCCAGCCCAAGGGGAATTATTCCTAAACATTACAGGATAGTTATTCTCATCCAGGTGGCTGTGCAAAGGTTATTTCAAATGAATGCATTCTAGTAAAACATGATCATCTAACCACCCTTCTGAAAAAGAGGAAATCTACCTTATACCTCACAGTCGATGCCAAAATAACCGTCACCAGAGAGAACTGAAAAGAAATTACGAAACTTCATTTTTTTTTAGAAAGAGGGAAATGACCTTCACTGAAAAGGACAACAAGGTCAAGGCCTTCGCGTAGGTCAGAATGATACATTCAGAGCTACTTTTAGGCCGGGCACCTGTAGCTCACGCCTGTAACCTCAGCCACTCAGGAGACTGAGATCTGAGGATCGTGATACTCAGCCAGCCCGGACAGGAAGGTCCATAAGGCTTTTGATTTCCAAGGAACCAGTGAAATGATAGAAGTGGAGCTGTGGCTCAAGTGGTAGAGCGCCAGCTTTGTGGGGAAGAAGCCAAATGAGGGGTTGAGTTCAAGCCCAGCTCTGGCAAACACAAGCATGTCTGTGTGTGTGCGTTAACACACGCACACGCACACGCTCTCTCTCTCTCTCTCTCTCTCTCTCTCTCTCTCTCTCTCTTTCTCTCTCTCTCTCTCTCTCTCTCTCTCTCTCACACACACACACACACAGTTTGGATCTTTGGGATAATATAAATCAGAACTGGAAACAGCATTTCAGGTGGTAAAATTATCACATCTCTCCGCATTGTTCTGTCTCTGTCTCTCTGTCTCTCTCTCTCTTTCTCTGTCCCTTTCTGTCCGTCTGTGTCATTCTTTGTCCCTGTGTCCCTCTCTGCCTGTCTCTGTCTCTCTGTCCGTCTTTGTCTGCGTCTCTGTCTCTCTCTTCCAAGCGTTCCAGAATCCCTCTTCTTTCTCCCTTACACAAATGAAAATAAATTCAGCGGTGGCTTTCCTGGACAGCGTCTAACCTTGAGCCACAGAACATTTATTAGTGATTGGCTGCTGGTAACGTCACAGAGCCGGAGCTTAAGAAACGTCAGACGCGTTTGGGGAGGCTTAATCAAAAATCTGACCTGAATCTAACGCCATCTGCCGCCTGAGTCCTCGGGTGCAAGTCTCGCTTTCATCGCCCACCTTGCCACACCTCCACAGCCCAACGTGCGTACCTTTGGTCTCCCCTCGGTCAGGTTCCTGGATCTTCGGGAAGTTCACAACAGCATAAGTGGCTTCTTCAGACATGGAGGGACGCGGAAAGCACACGGAATGAAATGCTGTTGTTAGGAGAAGGCAGAGCTGACTATGAACGTTGGACGGAAGGTGGACGCTGAGGCTTTGCGATCATCAGCAGCCGCCGCCCTTCCCCAGCCGACCCTGTGACTAATCTGCTGAGCTGATGGACTCCTCATCGCTGATCTCCGGCAGGACTGCGTGACTGAGCCATGAGGAAACATTTCTCCTCACCAGACTCTCTTGCTCTTTCTTATCACTACAATTGCCTCCTGCAGAATCTAGGTTTGTTGTGTTTCTGTTGGTTCTGGGGTTCGAATTCACTGCCACACACTCTGGCTGTACTTACTTGCTCTAGCATGGTGCTCTACCACTTGAGTCAGGCCCCCAGTCCAGAATTTTGCTGGTTAGCTAGAGGTAGAGTTTGGAAGATTTGTCTGCCTAGGCTGGTTTTGAACTAGGGCCGTCCAAGTTTCAGTCTCCTGAGTAGTTAGGACACACAGGCATGAGCCACCAGCTCCTAGCTCACAAATGAGTGCTTTTTGTTTTTGTTAGGGTTTTATTGGTGTGTGTGTGTGTGTGTGTGTGTGTGTGTGTGTGTGTGTGTGTGTGTGTGTGTGTGTGTGTATGCTGGTCCTGGGGCTTGAACTAAGAGCCTGGACACTGTCCCTGAGCTTTTGTGGCCAAAGCTAGCCCTCTACCATTTAAGCCTCAGCTCCACTTCTAGCTGTTTGGTGGTTAACTGGAGGTCAGAGTCTCATGAACTTCCCTGCTCCTCTGTGCGTGTGTAGTGGGACTTGAACTCAGAGCCTGGTCACTCTCCCTTGGCCTTTTTGCTCAAGACACACACTACTACGTGAGTCACAGCACCACTTCTGACTTGTTTCTGGATAATTTAGACAAGTCTCCTTCCTTCCTTCCTTCCTTCCTTCCTTCCTTCCTTCCTTCCTTCCTTGCTTCCTCCCTCCCTCCCTTCTTTCTTTCTTTCTTTCTTTCTTTCTTTCTTTCTTTCTTTCTTTCTTTCTTTCTTTCTTTCTTTCTTTCTTTCTTTCTTTCTCACTGTTAGGATCTCCAATAGACAATGCAGATTGTTGAATGAATTTCTTGATAAAGGTAATCATTATCTTATTCCTGAACAGAAAATACTTATTCTATTACTAGATGTATAATGTACACTATTTAATCTTCCACAAGGATTTGTTATCTTTTGACAAACTCTTCAAATGAGAGAAGTTTCTGGCTTCATTAAAGTGTTATTTTGGCTTGGGTATCACAACTGTCATCCCAACTAATCAGGAGGCTGAGACCTGAGGATCGTGGTTTGAAGCCAGACTGGGCAGGAAAAGTCCATGAAACTCTTTTTTCTCCATGAGATTTTTATGTCCAAAAAACTACTTAGAAAAAGCCAGATGTGGTGCTGTGGCTCAGGTGGTAGAGTGCTAGCGTTGAGTAAAAGACTCTCAGGGCAATAGATAGACACTGAGTTCAAACCACAGGACCAACATGCACAACATGTTATTATGTCTGGCCAATATTATC
Source organism: Dipodomys merriami (assembly GCF_024711535.1). Lineage (NCBI taxonomy): Eukaryota > Metazoa > Chordata > Mammalia > Rodentia > Heteromyidae > Dipodomys > Dipodomys merriami. Next base: position 3,864,021 of record NW_027206446.1, on the reverse strand, counting down.
TTCAGCAAAAGCTCTTCCTACGTCGATGGCAATGATGATTGTCCCCTCTCCTGTTTTCAAAGTGTTAATGAACCTGTATCCTGAGAATAAATCCAAGCTGGTCGTAGTGTGTTTATATGCTTTCCGTATCTTGCTGGACTTAGTTTTTGACAAGAGTTTTCTATAAGGTTGAAAGCTGATCTGTGGGAAAGCAGGGAAAATACTGAGCTTAAAATGATAGGATTCAGCCAGGCCCCAATGGCTCCCACCTGACATCCTGGAGGAGGCTGAGATCTAAGGTTTGCAGGTGGAGGCCACGCTGGACAGGAAGGTCCATGAGACTCGTACCTCCAATGGACCACCTCAAAACCCGAAGTGGAGCTGTGGTTCAAAACGGTAGAGAGCCAGCCTTGAATGAAAATGCTTAGGGACAGTGCTCACTCCCTGAGTTCAAGCCCTATGCCCAACACAAACCAATAAAATAGAACAGAATTTCAGATTTCGCTAGGAAAGCCTGTCTTGATGTGGAACAGATTCTGGACTGAATATTGAGTTCCAGACATAGCTTTCTTTTTCATGCGCCAGTCCTGGGGCTTGAACTCGGGGCCTAGGGGCTGTTCCTGAGCTTCTTTTGCTCAAGGCTAGTGCGCTACCACTTGAGCCACAGTTCCACTTCCAGGTTTTTGCCGGCTCATTGGAGATAAGTCTCACCGATTTTCCTGCATAGCCTGGCCTTGAACCGTGACCCTCAAATCTCAGCTCCTGAGTAGCTGGGATGACAGGAGTGAGCCACTAGTGCCCGGCAATGGATTATATTTTCTCACACACAGCAAACGAGGAGCAAGAGGGAAATGAAAAGATGCAAATGTTCACAGAGGCAGAAGTCTGTTGTAGTATTTTTATTCCATTCGTGGGATGCAGGAGACACACGCTAGCGTCAGGTCCTTCTAACTGCAGGACAGCATCTGCTGCGGGCTGTCATCTGGAACGTGAACGAAGCACACTTTCCACCCGCACAGGACCAGCCGTTTTCTCACATATCACGTATCTCCTTCCAGTACAGGAATTAAAATAAATATACTGTCCTTCCAAATAGCCGCAGCGCATTGTGTTTAAGCCGTTCAGGTTGTTTTGAGCCCTAAAAGAGGAAAAACAGTAAACCACTTTAGACGTCAACTACTTGAGCTAGACACCCACAGAAACGCTTCTGCTACCCGACACCATGGCCCTCCAGTCCGCACTGCCTAAGGGAAATGTGGAGCTCACTGCTTGTCCAGGGGATTTCCCTCCAGCCTGTCAGTTCATGAGCGCCACGCATGTGGATCATGTCCAACCTCTCATCCTTCCCCCCATGTCCCTCCCCCGCCCCTCCTTCACGTTCTCTGTTCCCATCCTCACATATGGAGGTTAAATATTAGGATGGGCGCCATCCTGAACATTTGTGCTACCTGGGAAACTGAGATTGGAGGATCAGGGTTCAAAGCCACCCAGGCAGGAAAGGTGGTGAGATGCTTCACTCGAATTAAATCAAGCAAAAATGTTCGCAGTGGCGCTGTGGCTCAAGCGGTCCAGAGCACGAGCCTTGAGTCAAAAAGCCCAGGGCAGCGCCTGGGCCCTGAGTTCAAGCTCTGGGACAAGCATAAAAATAAAAGAAGCCGGGCGCCGGTGGCTCACGCCTGTCATCCCAGCTACTCAGGAGGCTGAGATCTGAGGATCGCAGTTCAAAGCCAGCCTGGCTGGGAAAGTCCATGAGACTCTGATCTCCAATAAACCACCAGAAAACTGGATGTGGTGCTGTGGCTCAAGTGGTAGAGCACCAGCCTTGAGCTGAAGAGCTGAGGGACAGTGCCCAGGCCCAGAGTTCAGGCCCCACGATGGACCAAAAAGAAAAGAAAGTAGACAAGACAATAAAAGAAAAATAATAGAAAACAAGAGAAACTTACCAGAGAGAGGAGTTGACAGTCTGATTCATAGAGTATTTGCCATTTGGTCTAGGAGATGCTTCAAGCCAATAGCTGTCTGTCTCCACGGACTGTATAAACTCCTAAAAACAAAGATGCTCAATGTACAAAGTTATCTCTGGCCGGGCACTGGTGGCTCGCGCCTGTCATCCCAGCTACTCAGGACGCTGAGATCTGAGGACGGAAAGTCCCTGAGACTCTTATCTCCAGGGAACCACCCCCCAAAAACACACAAGAAAAGGCAGAGGTGGAGCTGTGGCTGACACAGGGGAGGATCAGCCTTGAGCAACAAAGCTCTGGGATAGCGCCCAGGCCCTGAGTTCAAGTCCTAGGACTGACACAAAAATAGCTATCTCTATACATACTTCTGCATATCACCAGTCAAACGATTGTTTGCAAACAGTATTTTCAAAATTGCATTACTACTCTGTGTGTGTGTGTGTGTGTGTGTGTGTGTGTGTGTGTGTGCTCAAGAGTTCAAGTCCCTGAGTTCAAGTCCCGCATCTGTCACACAAAAAAGAAAGAATAAAGGAAGGAAGGAAGGAAGGAAGGAAGGAAGGATGGAAGGAAGGAAGGAAGGAAGGAAGGAAGGGCAAGAGAGAAAGAGAAAGAAAAGCAATCCAGCAAAGGCAGAGCAGTGTAGTTATAAGAGAGATTTGGTTCCTATTCCTCCTAACTATATTGTGTTGAGTCAGTAAACTGTCAGAGCACCATTTTAGAAAGATCCAGTGAGAAAGACATACCAGATTTTGCCTCTTCTAGAAAGGATGAAAGAAGTTCCAGTCCTAGAGCTTGAACTCAGGGCCTGGGCGCTGTCCCTGAGCTCTTTTGCTCAAGGCTAACACTCTACCGCTTTGAGTCTCAGCTCCACTTCCCGTGTTCTGGTAGTTTTTTTAGATAGGAGTCTCACGACCTTTCCTGTCCGGGCTGGCTTTGAACCGTGATCCTCAGATCTCAGCCTCCTGAGTGGCTGGGGTGGCAGGTGGGAGCCACCAGTGCTCAGCCACCTCTTCTTGTTCTGTGATAGGAAATGCCATTTTCTTTCTTACTGAGAGACTCAGAGACTTACCATGCTATTCTTGTTAATACTCAACACGCTGGCATTGCGGTCGGCGCATGACTTTACGCTGTTTTGCCACGTGTCAGAAACGTGGTGTAGAAGGTAGCATGCATCTGCATGCCAGATCCAGTTCTGTGCACAGGGATTGCACGTGTGCTCTGGAAGGAAAACACCCTTTACTTTGTTTTATGTGGCTAGATCTTCAGCCCTCCTGCTGTTCCCTGACATCTCTATGGGACATGGACCCAGCTTACTGCGTTTTCAGTTAGTAATATTTAAGTTTATTTTGTGCAGTTCTGGGGCTTGAACTCAGAATCTCCTGCTCTTCCTTAGCTTTTTCACTCAAAGCTGATCCTCTCCCATTGGAGCCTCAATTCCACTTCTGGATTTTTGCTGGTAAACTGGAGAGAAGAGTTTCACAGACTTTCCTGCATGGGTTGGCTTTGAACCAGGATCCTCAGAACTCAACCTCTTCAGTAGCTAGGATGACAGGCGTGAGCCACCAGTGCCCGGCTTCTACTGACTGAAGTTTTGAAGTGAGGCCATCTATAGAGAAGTGTGTTTTCCTATCTATCATTTACTGAGCTTCATAATAAATTGATATTTTACGTAAACTTTAAATAACAAAAAATTTAAACCATATATTGAAATTAGAGAAATTGATTTAATTATATTTTAGTAAAGCTGCAGATTAAGGAAAGTACATATCGTCTGAATACTCTTGTATAGCCATGATAGCTGGGTAATTGGGTGTTATGTTATTATTAATTTCTGATTTTCTTCTAATTATATGGAACTGTCAACAATGCTTAATTCCTTTCTTCATCAATGAATCTAGCTGGGCAACAGTGGTGCTGGCCTGGAATCCCAGCTACTCGGGAGGCTGGGATCTGAAGATTAGTGTTCAAAGCCAGCCTAAGCAGGAAATTCCAGGAGATTCTTACCTTAAATTATCAGCAATCAGCAGGAAGTAGTGCTGTGTGTGGCTCAAGTGATTGAGCATGTAGCCCAGAGCAAAAAAGCCAAGGGACACAGCCCAGGCCCCGAGTTCAAGCCCCAGGATCCCAACACACACACACACAAACACACACACACACACACAGAGACACACACACACACAGAGACACACAGAGACACACACAGACACACACACAGACACACACACACACACACACACACACACACACACACAGTAGCTTTAGTTCCTGGTCTCATACGCAGCCCTTGGGGTATTACAGAATTACCTGGCTCTTTTTCCTGTAGCTCCTGACACAGCCTGGTGGCCAGGGTTTGCATGGTGATAGATTGGTTCTGGATCTTCTCATTGAGCTTCTGGATCTTCTCATTGAGGTTCTGGATCTTCTCAGGACTGTTGACATTCGCCATTTGGTGTAGGGACACATTTCTCTGAAGTTCTTCTTGGACATTTTGCTGTTGATAAACTCAAATCCAGACAGAGAGAGAGAATCCAAACACTTGTAAACCTTCAATATCATGTTGTTTTCTACAAGGAATACTAAAAAAGACGCAAGGGAGCAGGAGGCGTGGCTCACGTGGTAGAACACTAACTGTGAGGCCAACAGCTGGGCAGGAGCACTAGGCTCTGAGCCAGGGGACAGTGGCTCCCGCCTGTCATCCCAGCCGCTCAGGAGGCTGAGATCTGAGGGTCACCGTTGGAAGCCAGCCTGGGCAGGAAAGTCCCTGAGACCCTCACCTCCAGTGAGCCAGCAAAAAGTCAGAAGTGGAGTTGAGGCTCACATGGAGGAGCTCTGGCCTGGAGCGGACAGCAGGGGCAGCGTCCAGACACTGAGCTCACACCCCAGACCCAGAGCACACACAGAGCAAGGCAGGATACATACTCAGGATCCAAAAGACTTTTAACCCAATGAGGAGCAGCAGAAGGAGGACGAGAGTCAGACGAAAAGCTGTTTTAACCCATACATGGGAGGGCGCTGTGGAACACAGAAGCAACAGAGAGTTCTCAAAACAGTTTGCTTTCATTCATTCATTCACAGAACTGCATTCAGTCATTCAGTTTGCCTTAATTCCTTTCCTACTACACAACCTGTCGAAGAATTTAATTTGTTAGACACTCTACCACACACACACACACACACACACACACAAACACTAATCCTCTGATCAAGATACATTATACTCACAAAATGAAACCCTTTGTACAACTACTTCAAGATATAATAGTTAAATAAAACAAAACAAAAGCCAGGATCAAGCTGCTCAAACTTTTAATCCCGGCTACTCAGGGGGCCGAGATCTGAGGATCTCGGTTCAAATCCAGCCTGGGTAGGAAACTCTTATCTCCAATGGACACCAAAAAAGCTGGAAGTGGCACTGTGGCTCAAGTGGTAGAGCAACATCTTTGAACACAAAAGCCCAGGGATGGGTTTTAAGCCCAACCCCAGCACAAAAAATACAAATAAGAAAAACAAAAGAATGACACTGGTTTTATCAACATGAATTTGCATTCTGTCTGTCAGACCCACAAACATGATTGTACAAAGTATGAATGAATAAAGCAGGCTAAAAAATTACCTAGCTGTTCAAAGGTGTTTCCAGACAATGAGCCCAAGTTGGGGGTCTAATGCATCTCGAAAAACCAGGTCTTTTAGGCAAAAAAAAAAAATTGTTTTCCACAAATAAGACTGAAAACTGCGGAAAAGGACTATTTGCAAGTATAAGAACAGAAGGAGAATCCGTTGGAGATTCTGTTTTCCAGGCTGAAAGTGTCAGGGAGAGAGATGGTGTGTGTGTGTGTGTGTAAAGTTAACTGGAATTCGACCCTGACAGGTATGAAGATGTTAACGGTGAATTCTATCCTGAATAAATGAATAAGCCAAAATGAAATGTTGATAGCAAAACCCCTTAGAAGCTGGGTGCTGGCGGCTCACGCCTGTCATCCTAGCTACTCAGGAGGCTGAGATCTGAGGATCACAGTTCAAAGCCAGCCGGGGCAGAAAAGTCTGTGAGACTCTTCTCTCCAATGACGCACCAGAAAACTGGAAGTGGTGCTGTGGCTCAAGTGGTAGAACACCAGTCTTGAGCTGAAGAGCTCAGGAACAGTGCCCAGGCCCAGAGTTCAAGCCCTACAATCGAACAAAAACCCCAAAGAAAAAATACACGTTAGGAATCACACTACGGCTTCTTGTTTTGTTTTGCTTTCTGGCTGTGTTCATGCCAGTACGAAGGCTTGAACTCAGGACCTGAGTGCTGTCCCCGACAGTGTTTTGGTTAAGGCTGGTGCTCTACCACTTGAGTCACAGCTCTACTTCCTGCTTTTTGCTGGTTAACTGGAGATGAGGCTCAGAGACTTTTCTGCTCTGGCTGGCTTAGAACCATGACCTCCTGATCGCTCAAATTACAGGCCTGATCTGCTGGCACTCTGTGAACTGGCACTGTAAGCACCACTGAGCCACCTTCCCAGCCCAGCATGAATTATTCTTGGGTCATTACAGGATGTCTATCCTCATCGATGCGGGTGTGTGAAGACTATTTCAAATAAATGTGTTCTAGGACAGCATCAGGATCTAACCACACTTCAGGAACACAGGAACTCTGTCTTACACCACAGTTGATGCTGAAGTAACTGTATCCAGAGGGAACTGAGAGAAACATTAGGAAACTTCATTTCTTTCTTTTCTTTTCTTTTTGTTTTTTGGTGAGTCGTGGGGCCTGAACTCTGGGCCTGGGCGCCGTCCCTCAGCTCTTCAGCTCAAGGCTGGTGCTCTACCACGTGAGCCACAGCGCCAGTTCTAGGTTTTTTTCTGCTTATGTGGTGCTAAGGACTTGAACCCAGGGCCTCATTCAACTTCCCAGCCTCGAAAGTTCATTTCTTAGATGGAGGAAAATGACCTTCACTGAAGAGAATGACAGGGTCAAGATCTTAGCGTAGGTCAGGAAGATAAATTCAAGAGCTGCTTTTAGGCCGGGCACTGGTGGCTCACGCCTGTAACCTCAGCCACTCAGGAGGCTGAGATCTGAGGATTGTGATACAAAGCCAGCCCGACAGCAAGGTCCATGAGACATTTTCTTTCCAATGAACCAGTAAAATGATGGAAGTGGAG